>NW_019213636.1:370771-438300 GCF_002532875.2 Varroa jacobsoni
TAGTCACACAATTTATACATCACCTTGCCAATAGTGTTACCGCAAGCTGTTGCTATATTGTAAGCTCACACACCTTCTTCTCTAATTTTAATGCCGTAAGTCGTTTCGATATTATTGTCTAATAGTGCATCCACAGTTTAAGTTGATATATTTCCACACCCCATTTATTTGTCGTATCACAATGATCACTGAGATGGGTATAATAGATCTGCGGGTCAGACAGGCGAAAGGTTTTTGCCCAAACTCTTTCAAAAATCGTATTTGGGTCGTAATTGCTGTGGGCCAAAGAAACCCGGAAACAATACGTGACTTGTATTTTCTATAAAAAGCGTGAAACTGGAATATTCGAAAACGATAGAGATGTCAAACAAAAAAAAAAGTTCAATAGAGAAAGGTAGATGATAAACGGCTATATTCGTATGCATACGATTGCCTACTCTAAAAACAAATGAAGGAAGCCCAAAGAGAAGAGGGGGTCTGAAATTGCACGACGAAGACAAAACAAACACGTAGAATATGGCATACAACAAGAAACTAACTGTATGTCTTATTCATCCATATTCTTCTCAGTATAAGGAGACATGTCTATAATGCTAATCTTAGTAATGACAATATATGTACTAATTATACAAAAACGTATTCATATATATATATATATATATACATATAAAATCATTACAACGGCAAGGACTATATATACGATACTCTCTTCTTACAACAACGATAGCAAAAAGCATAACATGACAATGACGAGAACCCGATAGATCAAAAAACTCGTACTATGAAACGGCAAAGATAAAAGGCTGACATTGGATAACAATGGAAACGTTAGTTTGACCCTGTGGCGCAGTGCAGACATGCGTCGTAGTAGCATGTACGTGTAGTTACTGTTATATTTAGAAAAAAAAAAAAGCATCAAAAGTAATATGAATTACCACTATGACTATAATGGTGGTATAGATTATCCATCCGCGATTACATAGTCAAAACATTACTTGGGTAACACTTGCTTATCCTCATCAGAGACGACAGCAAGACCCAAGCACCCCCTGAGATCCGGGCCTGTGGCGCTGGATGCCGCCTGTCCTCAACGATCAGATAGCAAAACTTTGAGGATATTCTAAGGATCAGCAAAAACGGCACGTAACATAAACCATTGTAAACGACATAAATACTAGGCGCAAAAAAACGCAGAGTTTGGAGCAACTCAGACCTATGTCAAGTAGATGTGCAGGGACATTCGCAGGACCCCGTGTCGATGGTAAGCCATGACAACACCATGTTTTGCTTCAATCTCACCGAGACCATCATCTTTTTTAATATTAATTATTGATCAATCTGTGCGTCGTCTCAACCTTCAGCGTGCGAATCAAACATGTTGCTGTAGATTGCTTTTAACTGCGGTGTGAAATTAAAATCCAATGGAATAGTCGTTTTACTTGAAAAAAATTTAGTTCGGCACGCGCCGTTGTCTTCCTCGTATAAATAAGTGACCTGTTGTTAACATAAGGACAACAAGGTAACAGGTCAAGGATAACAAAACTTATATACGAGGCAAAGCACGAACGATGATGATACCTTCAATTCAAAAAGTAAACAACATTGATATTAATGACATCATAAACGGTTAGTTATGAAGAAGCCCTAAAGTATTGTATTGTTAGCAATAGCGTTATTGGACGCGAAGGCGATTACGATAATGGGAGTAACAATGATAACTTAACTAGTTTTTATGTATGTACTAGTAGGTTGCCACTCAAAGACAGAAAAAAACTGAAGAACTTGGCAGGCCAAGACTCGACCAGGTGACATGGTCCTGCATCACTCCATGCTACCAAAGACCAACACGTTGCAAGAATGACATTTATTTAATCGAAACTGATCAGTAGTTACTGCTATCGAACGCTTATATATACGCACAGGAGTTTATAATACAATTCGCCATTGTTTGTGTATCGGCAGCAACGGTCAAGGACAGCTAGAAAAAAAGGCTTTGATAGCACGCGCTCTAAATGAACGTCTATAGTTATCAAGGTGGAAATTACTCGAACCTACTAATATCAGGAGTATTCTTTCGAAGGTAGATGTGGAACCGCCGTGCTCATCACTATCATTATTATTGATAGCATTAGTGAAAGCTGAATCAAGCCAAGGCAGTCACAATTAGGTCTCGGTAGCTTAAGGCGCGGCCGGCATTTGTCTCCGATATTCAAACACGGGTTCGCTATTGAGATTTAACAGCCGTAGCTATTTAGGCGAAACAAAAATAAAAACGAAACCGTCAAGATTAAACAAGGTAAAAGCCAACGGAGGCACTGGACTGATCAAATCGGGACAAGACAATTTAATTTTCGCTCGAGTCAGGCCCTGCTTGAATAATAGTGCCTTTGCAAGATGGCGACCTTTTCTGATCAACTCAAGATGCCGTTTTTTATAGCAGTAGTTATAGTGGAAACAATACATACTATTAATGGCGATAAAAAATGAATATAATTAAAGTAATGATTATATCGTATATATCATTGATAACACCAGTAGCCATCAATATAGACCGATATGAAAGCTACACAGATTCATTAAAATCTATATATATATATATAAACAACATCCAAGCCCAGATGTCGCAACCCTAGACGACTGGGTAATATTGTAGTTGTTCGTATTAATTAACCCCAAAATTATTACCATTGAGGCCGACAGGATCTAAGTATAACCTAATACACGCGTGAGTTTTAAGCATAGATAGATAGATAGATAGATTGTGGCGATGAAAACAAAGGTTATCTCAGATTTGCATATAAGCTATTACCATTAGCCAGCTAGCAGACTCCTGGCAAACGCTAATTACCAGAAGCAGTTAGCGGAAAACGTATAAACTAGTTAGAACGTCCGCGTCGAGAGTTTGTTAATTAGCATAACAATAGAAAGAAGACGAGGAACGAAAGTATACGACAACGCATGCCTCGTGTTCCTTCTGGCCGGGACAAACAAAGGAAGTGCTGTTTAAAATACGATGATCATACGTTTGGCAAAGCAAAAAACCGATTAATTGTTGAAAAAAAAAGCTGCTATCTTCCGTACCGACAATCTAGAAGTAGATAACAAAACGGCTAACCAGGACGGCAGGAAAGCTGGCAAAACCAGTTTCATTAAGTGAAAACATACACATTTAGTATTACCATTATTCCTATTATGATTACTAGTACCGCACGTATGTATGTATGTATGTATGTATGTATGTATGTATGTATGTATGTATACGAAATAGGAGACAACGACTGAATGCGACAGTGATATCGTATCGTCTTGCCGAGTCGGCTGGTAATGAGCACACGAAATTAAACGAAAAACGAAGTAGACCGGATAAATGGGCCACGACACGACGAGAAAATAATTTAGCCGATAATCATTTGAATGTGTAATGAAAATTTACAGTTATGGTATATGAACGATTCATCTTTGAGTGGTGGTCATATGCCCTGATATATTTGTTTATTTACTATAACGTCTACGTATATGGGCATACGGAGGCATACATACAATATAATAACGAAATAGAAATAGCCAATCATTGAATCCATCGTCGTTGAATCGCATTGCATTTTGTTAATGATAATAATAATGATTATTATAAGAGAAATAATTATATTATTATTATTAACTAGCGAGAGGAAAGAGAAATAAATATGAGCAACAGTTAGCAAAAGCCAAACACGTAAAATCAACCTATGCGGAGTTATATATATACAATAATATTACTATACTTATATATCGTATAGGCGTAAGTAGGTCTGGGTGCGCTTTTGCACTCTAACAAAGCTTTTTTTCTCTCAATCAATATTCCTTATCAGCAATCATTGATTTCGGGTAAATATTCTTTACGAACCGTACGAAAGTAATATTGATCTTTTTCCATTCACAATTTCAACCCACCTTTCCCCGTTGCCCGCATTTTTAGCATATAACCTTTATATAATATATGTATATATATAGATAAGTAATGATCACTGGTCCTGCTTTGCTGTTCCTTTGAGGTCTCCTAGACACTGAGACGTTGTTGGCAATACCTTTTCGTGTGCTCGGCATACTACAAATAAGTTGTGCAGCCTGATTTGAAGGCCTTCGCTTTGCGGTCGCAAAACAAGAATAAACCAAACCAGAAACCTCGGTCAATACGTATTTATATTTCCCTATTAACCGTTTGCTAAATGTTATCGTAGGAAATTGCCGTTCGTTAGAAAATGGTAAAATCGTTCAACTCGAATGACTCGGTTAGCTGGTTTTAATGGCGCCGTTCAAGATCAATCTATGATGGCTGCTTTCCGTCCAAGACATTCGGCACTGTGCGAAAAAATCTCAACTTGTCGCCCACTGGGAGTTTTTCAACTGCTTCATTGCCTCACTTGTTTCGATAATTTGTACGCCTGGTAGGAGAAAAGAGAAAGTGTTCAAGTTCGAAGGATAGATCTTCTTTCCGATCTAAATTGATTTACTGATGCATTAGTAAAATTAGGCAACGCACTTACTGATTGTCGAACGGAAGCCCTTGCAACACATGTGCTGAATGTATCTAGTCAACACGTTTTTTCATTACATTTTACATTGTACTCTTTGGAAGCTTTATGTATTGCAAATACTTCATGTAATGATTTGATGTGTTCTTTTTTTTTTTTGTTGTGCGTTCTTTTTCTCTGCCTGTTATAGGATGGCGATTCGCCCGTAGCCTAGTCCATATAAGATTTACGGGTGGAACCCTCGAGTTGCATGCCAAGCCTACTTAAGTCAACTACTCTGCCTGAACAGCACCAAATCACCACCTCAGACATCTCCACCATACCCCATATCGATCTCCTATCGCACCCAGCAACGACAAGAACGTGTGTAAGCGTTTGTGTGTGTGTGTGTGTGTCTGCCTGTGGGTGTGTGTCTGTGGGTATGTGTGAGTGTGTGTTATTTGTCCATTGCTTGCGCCTCACCGGAAACATGATGAGCATTTGCAATGCAACCATGTCACCCATTTAATCCAGGACCAACATAGCAAAAATGCAACCTCATACACCGACAGATACTACCTAGAAACTTCGTGGTCCAGGCCGAAACCAAACGCTTTTCAGTACGATTTTGGCCTGTTCATTGGTGCTGATGCAATTGTGAAAATACTAGACACGGTAGTGGTAGTAGAAATGAGATATCGAAAATTTTTGCAGCATTCCAATTTTCGATGATTTCTCATCAGGTACGAAAATGAACTAATTGTATAGTAAGTGGTTTTCAACCGACACGCATGCTAGGTTCTTTCGATTACGTGCACCAGTTTTGCACAGCAGATTAGCTGTAAAAAATCTTTTCCGGTACTCTGCTTGGCGTTGTAGTACAGTATAGGACATACTCGGCAATAATAATCAATGGCAACACTTGGCCGCATCTATATATATCATGCAGTTTATAGATAATAGAGCTCATTAGCACGCACTAAAATTGCATACAACGGACCCCGGTCTTCCAACTCATGTTGAGTGCACGAATAGACAGCCTATTGAAAGGATGCAGGCGATTTTTTTCAAAAAATACGGTATGTAATATGCTACGAGAACGGGGTAATTACCCCACGAAGTCAACGATTAAAGCGCATATTTTCATTGATGTTCGAAAGCATGTAAAAGAAAGACACGGCCCGACAATGCAATATGTAAGTAGCTGTCGGCAAGTTTCACATTTTTGGATAGATTCCCCCCCCCCCCCCCGCCCCGGTAAACTTGGGCTCTAGTAAGATTTCAGCTTTCCAGGTGATATTCTGACATGTGGTGGCAGCCTTGTTTTTTGAGCACTGCGTAACGTGAAGGATCCATACAACGGTGAAGTACAATGCAGCAATCACAACGAGCAAACGTCGGCCAAATGCAGGTCTGCTTGGGTCCTAGAAGACCGCTTCTTAATTGAAGAACGCTGCTCCTGTCAAAAGAACTTGGTGAAAATTGCTCGTGAAACGCCCAAAGTTATAGTTGCTAAGGGAGTTAGTTTTTTTTTTAAACTGACTGGACGCTTCGTACAGATTTCCTGTTTGCGTTCTTAGGATTGTATCGGTACGTTAAGCGCTATCTATGAGTGAGCGTAGTGCACGCTCGGTGTATACTGAGGGCTTCGGCTGAATTAGGAGGCTAACGATTCGGGTTTTTCAGAGCTGCAGGGAACAACTGGATTCGATTGCCGCTCACGTCTAACTGTGACCTTTATCCATTTTAACGCGGGCCCATATCCGTAAACTCATCGCACGTTATTTAGTGCCGGCAGACATTCGATAGTCGTACACAAAATGCGAAGGTCTTAACTAACGCCTTTGTAGCCATTTTTCCAGGAAGAGGAAAAGAAAATGAATCGCGTGCGAGAAGACAAGTCAAGTGTAAATATTGCTTCCGCTGGAGGTTTTTTTCATTTAGACAATGCATTAAATAGAGTGGCGAAGACAGGGGGAAGGCGAGAGCTCGTCACTTCAAATAGCCTACACAAACGAGAACATCGATCGAGCAGCTTCCGATAGTTAGTGGCTATCTTGTGGATACCTAACTGTTGTATTGCAGTTAACGGACACATTCTCGTTGTCGTCGTCACTATGGACATTAAATTAAATTTTATTGAGCGATCTTCATATCGTACGGCTTGCACAACGTAGTGAAGTTATCTCCAGCGTGATCGAGCACCTCTAAATAGATGATATATGGTACAGTCTTTGGCTGCACAAATTTTCTAGATTAAAATCTAGCTTTTTTCGTTCTATGGCTATAGAAACTTTTTGGGATAAGTTTCGAGCTTTCTCGTCTATGAGAAGGTGTCAGAGATCTTGTTTTATGTGGACTGGCACCCAGAGATATGCAATGGCTCTTCGGCGATCGTAAAATGGACGCCGACCTAAAAACCCTTTGTGTCTATGCTTCCATATTGTGAGGCTATCTCACAGCCTCTAGTTTACCCGAAATTTGGAGTGCGCTTCTAAATTTGGTTATTTTTTTTTAAATTAATTTTGTTTTTGCTGCTGTTGATTGCTGTTGTTCATTGCTCCCGAATAGAAAATCACCCAATTTCATTATCCACCGAATAATAACCATTTGTTTGCTTTCACGTTTACGATGACGTGCGGTTGTATATACAAGTTAAAAACAAATAGCCGGTATACACATCCGTAGTAGAATTTATTGTAATTTTAGTAACATTACGACCGTCAAGTTTCTTTACCGTGTTGATAAACCATTATCAACCGTAATCATAGGCCAATCAACAACCGCAATGTTCCCTGTTGATTATTATCAAATACATCTCCGCTGCTATCTAAAAAATATTAATATTTTTATCTATGCTATTCTTGAGCATGTGAAGAAAAAATACCCTTCTGCTAATTATTATTATTATTATTAGATAGTTTATTATTTTTGACAACTGCATGCCATCACCATCGTTTGACATAAATTCAATCTGTATATCGTTCATCTCGATACGTTAGACCCATTGTTAGCTCCTATTCGCACATTATCGAAAGCACGCGCATGCACTAAAAAAGATTTGCAGTGCCACAATGCGATCATAAAAAGCCTATATAGTGATACGGAAACACAACGATTTGAGACGACATGCTTATTGTGCGTTTGGTCTGGCGGGGGCCTTGCTTTTATACAAGGGGTCGTGACCCGCTATTTCTAGATTGACCCCAGTAGACGACCTAGAACCCATATATATATATATATAGCAAAGTTTGTTATGACATATAACGTGTTGTTTATAAAATACAAGCGGGTTTGCTTGTTCTAGGCTGGCGGCAAGACGTGCTCCGCGCTCTGAGTCGGTTTCGTCAGCTAGAAACCGCTGCCGATTTGTGAAAAATTTGTCCAATCAACACCTTAAATGCTACTTTTACCTACAAGGACAATAGGTGAATATTGTTATTATGTTTCCGCTTTAATTATCTATTAGACAACAATACAGTTCGAAATGCGGCCGGCGATGGGGGTAACGCACCTTAGTGTATTGTGTTTAAATTTCGCACCGATATTCGTGCTAGAATACACGCAGACTGCTTCGTTGTTTCTTGCGGCGAAAAACATAGCATTTACGATGGCAGTGTTTTGACGTAACACTTACATACATTTTTTTTTTAGGCGTAATCAATCTAAATAAAGCGAAGACTCTTGTCTGACGCAAGAGGCACAATGCTAGCGATCAGTGATAGATTTCCCAATTGTCAAAGGCTTCGTAACCTTCTCATTGTATGATACATCTTAATAATCAGACGTCACCTTAACCGCAATGTCGATCCAGACGTTAGTTCAATCTGAACTGGCCACAATTGAACGCTGTAACGTACAAGTGCTCTACGCACTTGTATACCAAATCGCCTGTTCGTCAGAGTAGTACGTCATAGCGGCTAAACTAAATTTACGATCAATAATTTTAGAAGGGACGTGTTTGATGATTACTATGATCTAGGAACACGAAATTCCCTACCCCCCCCCGACACTTCATAAAGGGCAAACTATTATACGAATTAGTTCATAACAGTAATGCGACCATCATTACGATCGCAATGCCGTAGTATAACTAATATATGAATGTTAGGTAAACAGAAAATGATGTAGTTCAATACCTACGACAAATGAGTCATGTGGGGCCACCAAATAAAAACAAGTTGAAGTGACGTAAAATACAACGATGGCCGAGTTATCGTGAAGATGTTCCGTAGTCAATAACATAGTTAAATAGCAAGATTTCTGAGACTGACCCTAAACAAAGCAAGCGGTTTATCTTCAAATCTAATAACACGTTTCCCGCATAGGACAAACCCTACTAGACACGAATCGAACGCGATCTTATGACAGGAATAAAATAGTAACAATGAAGCTTAGGCATTTAGAGATAAAAGCGTGTTACAGATTCGTTTGATTTTTGATCTGAGGTTAGAAGATTGGGTGAACCTGTCGAACTCAACTGCATTGACTGTAAACGAGTTCGGATCATCGAAAACCATAGACGATTTGCTAGACAAATTGAAGAGCACGAGCCATAATGAAGCTTCGCGCACTTTTTTTCAAAGGCTAATAAAAATGAAAAAAATAAAACACAATTCGTGCATACCACTGAGCTTGTATATCGAATACGCCGAACGTTATGGAAGCTGGACCTGGGAGTTTTGAATCCGCCGTTGCCGTTAGACGCCGCTGGAAACTTTCAAAATCTCAGGATGAAACAGCATCCGTGTTATTTTAAGTTTTGGCTTACATAAAACTGCGGAGCCATATTAGTATGACTGAAATCATGACAAAACAGCTTTGATACGCATGTATATTCAACCGTATACACGCATTTATGTATAATTAAAATTATACTGAAGACGGTGGGACAGTAGCACCAGAATTTTGGGAACTAGCATTTGATGCTCGAATTCGTATTTTGGATATATGATAATTTTGGAAAGTTACTTGTTCCGCTTTTACTTCTGACCTGCGAGTTGTACCATTTTCGATAGTGTTTTTTCTAGAAACTTGATGATATTTGTCAAAACTCTACTCGTGCGCGAGCAAATAGGAGTCACTTTATTGTAGTTATCAGAGTAATAAATAAAAGGAATCATTATACTGATTTAGAAGCAAGCTGATAAGTGGAAACAAACTATCGTTACTACTATTATAACTGATAAAAATAGCCACGACCGCAGAATAAGCGTAAGAAAAAAATCAATAATAACCAAACGACTGATCGCTCTAAATGCTCGTTATCGTTGTGTAAGGAAATAACGATAATAGCGAAACGATGAAAATGAATAAAGCTAGAAAAAAAAGTAAACTTAAAAAAAAAAAAACAATAAAAATTATGGTACAGAGTATCATTTTGTATAGGATTTGTTCTAAGCAGGTTTAACGTAGTTTTGCATATCGCTGTTTTGAAGCGAGCCAGCAATGGCGAAAAAAGGGTAAGGCGGTACTGCTGAGTGATATAATATTCTGTGTTGGCCCACCCTCGGCTTGAAGTGCCATACCATTTTAGAGTAGTCTCTATAGACATTACTACAGCAGCAGTAAGATTAACCCTAACACAGTCAGAGTCCTACAACACGACAACTATTATTTCGGGGCCGAATAGGGAAGTATCAAATTGACAGCTCATATAAAAAAAGTGAAAACAAAACAAGCAAAAACGTTGGTAAAAAACGGAAAAAATATAAAAGTAAAAACAAAAGAGCCGCGTGAAAATAGAAGTCCGAATAGAGAAATATATAGAGCTTGTTCTGTGGCACTGTCAAAAGAAGCAGTCGAGAACGTAAATTTGGGAAGACTTTAAACTCTACGTTGAAATGAAACACAAAACTCTGGTCGGCACAGCTAGCGTTCATCACTATAATATTGGATAACAAATAGAACCTGCGTGCAACCATAGGCCTGAGTTGTTTAGATCCTAAAGCCAGCCACGCAAGGAGGCAGGCAGGCAGCACAACACAAGGAGGAGTTTTTGGTGATAGCGGATGGATCGTCAACTGGGCTGAATTGTCGGATTACTCGAGGCTGGTAAAGCGGACGAACGATATAGTGTATGATTAACATATACAACATGTCCGAATGGTACTGCCAACGGCAGGGTAGAAGGGCTTATCCTTCTTAGCTACTGGCAGTTTCCTTTAATGGCCGGGTGTGAGCCTCAGAGCTTCTGGAAGATTTTTCGAAGAACATCGATGAGTTTCCTCTGACTGCGCATACGACAAGAACACTTGCTTTGCCGCTTATCAGAAAATAAATACTTTCATAGCTAGTACTTCCACGAAATAGAGCATAAACATATAGAGGCAAATGCACTATAGAGATTTGAGCAGCGTGCGGCTGCTGAACCCTCGTCACCATTTTATGATGAATTTTCCTCGGATAGACTGTGCGATAGTATTTGACAAGTATCGAAAATATTCAATAGAGCGTAAAATACACGGCTAATAATCCCCGAGTCTAATAATAAATATTACTTCAACGGAATTAAGAGGGTCATATGCTTAATATCGCAGAACAAACCGACGTAGACGGCACAGGTACGGAGCAGAAGCAGCAAAATCAAAATAATGTAATAAATAGATAAAAATTAAGTCTTAAAAGGATGAATTTGCTTTCTTTATTTATTGTTTCTTTGTTAGCCAAAAATTATAGAAAGTTACGCAAGGGCTAACTTGTCGACATAGAGGTTACTGCGGGTTGAGAAAATTCGGCTACGTTTTCACTGACAGAATACTCTAAATCAATCAAATTGATTTATATAACATATTTACAAAAATGAAAAACTGAACAAATCCGCGAAACACTATTGAAGGATACATGAATAGCCCTAAAAGGGTAGACAAATTAGATCCAAAATATATATACGGATATACGATACAATATACTACTGTGCAAGATTGCTTAAGCGTAACGTTGTTTGAGCATTCTACAATTGGTTAAGAAGATCTATATCGACAGGCTTCTACCGACATTTACTACGACAGTACAAGCATCCATGAAATAAATTTGTCTAACGCTTGTTCAATACAGATCTGATTGAAGATGTCCGATAGGTTTGCTTCTGTGTACAAGAAAGAAGATTACTTCTGAAAAAACACCAGATTTCACAGTCATTGTAACGCATCCGAGAAGTCTATTGGTTACATACGACCTGACGAAGACAGACGTAAAATATAATAACACTTTCCTAATATTGCTACCATTTTCAATCACATAGAAACATACTTGTTTGAAAATTCAAAAACAATATAATTCGTATCAGAATAACCTCCAGCAATAACGTCATATTGTGAAATTAACTGAAGGAAAAACAAGTTTGTATATGCACTGGTCTAGGGAAGAGGCTAGTACCTGAACAGCGAATAGCATACAAATGCTCTCTAAAAAAGCAGAAACACCCCCCAACACAATTCCGTATCGGGGATCTGATTAGTTTGATATGGTCCTATCTCTTAAGGAAATGCGGCAGGATGCCTTCCTGAGTAGGATTCATATCTCGCTCGACGTTCAGGTCCATCCGTATCCTGCCTGCAATTTAAACTATCATAGATGTAACAAAGATGATTATATAGAAAATCACATTTGTTTCAAAATGAGACATCGGCTAATTAATGCACTGCAATTATTTTTATTTGTAAAAAAAAACATCCCAATATCACAGCGATAAACGTACCTGGCTTCTTCAGCCCATTGAACGTGCCACACAACTAAAACAGCCATCATAACTTATCACCTCAACGCCACTTGTTTACTACTGGTGGGAGTAACTATGTCGTAAAGGTGCATTAGCTATTCCGTGGATCGCTATTGAACGTACTCACCTGAAACATGCATCTTGTCCGAAGGTGGTGCACGTTTGGAGTCGCTGTTCGGACGCTGTGCAATTATCGAAAGGGGAGAGCGTACAAATGGTGATGCAGGAGACAACTCGCTACCTGGAGAGGTAACTATTGGGGTTATCGTAGACGCAGAACTTGACATCGCTGAAGACGTACTCAAGTTCGGATTCAAGACCTGCTTGATATAGAGATCAAGAAACCTAACATTACAATCTACTCAGCGACACTCTAGTGGCCAAGTGAATTTAAGCATGGCAAGGACACATTAGGACCCAGGCGAAATCTTTGTTAACAAATAAAGCAAGCAGCTGTAAGATTAAAAGGCTACGAATCTGATCTGACTAGTTGTCGAGGGACGAAAGCCGTTCGAATGGTTTCAGCCATCTTGTAGACAAGCGCAATTTTTTGTGCTTCCGTCAGTCCGGGCTCAAAGAAGCCTTCGTGACTTCGGAAGATCTCACGGAGCTCTGTCCGGGTCAGCTTAGTTCCCGTGACAAGAGGTCGAACCTGAGACCATAGGCATGCATGAGAAAAGAAACAAAACCCGAGATGTAAGTCACATTCTAAATAGATGTGATCGACAATTAGCTCAACATCCAGATTCTCTGATTTAATAACAACTTGATTAATATTGCGATTTTTCGATGAAAGGATGCAGTCAAAACGAAGAGACGAATGCTGAAATGCCGTCGTTGACTTCCGTTGTATCCGAAGCATACTTTAAGTAGATACAGCTGAGTCACGTCGCTTGTGGAAAAGTTAAACGCAAATACTCACCAGTAAATAGAGGTTTCGTAATCGGCGTAGTTTACATCGTAGAATTTCGTGTCTATCTTGGTCCTCCCGAGCAGTAGTGCTAAGTTTCGATGACGGCGTAACCGAGTTCCTCGAGCAGTGGAGTGCTGACCCCAGCGACGTAGCAACATCACTGGCGATTTAGAAAGAATAATTAGACTTAAAATGATAGTACAAGTTCATCATCTACTAACTTATGCCAGCTCGAATCGGTGGGGTGTCATGCCTTATCATCAAGGCCATAACTTCATTAGGTATAGAAAATGTTTTGTCTATTGATTTGTGTACCTGCATTTACTGTTCCTCTTGCTGGCCTTGGAAATATAGTCGCTAGTCTCGTTAGGGCTGCTAGGAATTAATCTGTCTTTTTTATCATCGTAGGCTTTTCTGACAAGTATCATCCTTATACGATTGGTTAAAACCAACTGAAATATTCATCGCATGAAAGATGGTCACAGTAAGCAGATGTCGTTTTCTGTCAAAGCGGTGCATACGAGCTCCTAAAAAAAGTATCAACTTCTCCTAATTATGAGATTTTAAATCTATTTCAGACGTGTTAGCTAGCTGGTCATACTATATCATTCGTTCATGTTAGTGGCTTAAACCCACCACGAAGTTTATGACAGTGCAAAATGCTCCTCTTATGAGTCTCGAATCAGAAAGTCATCGTATTGAAAACTGTCTATTCAGGCTAATGTCCTATAGCGTCGTTGGAAATGAACGTATGTCTGTCTTTTGAGCTTTTGATTGGTTCTACCATCTGAAATCAGCTAGAGCATTGTGTACACTGAACTATGCAGAACATCTGTCAATACTAACCCAAATGATTACTATATGAGGTGGAAATAGTTTAAATTTTATGTCTGCCACCGACTTTACGCGTTAGATCAAACGGCTGACCCTTTCGACTTTATATCACTACGTATCCCTGAGATCACCAACAAAACATGTTACCCATTTATCTATCACAGGGACGTACGACAATCGACCGGGCGATCGATTTTATTCGAAAATAGTATGAATAGACCTTGTCAATTTTCGTATCGTGCACGAACCTTGCTTTTGTCATTGATCTTAGTATCAAACAGTCCGACGTCATAATTAATCTGTTTAATTTCGTCAGGCGTAAGCGGGCTAAGTCTAGTAACGGCACAGGGAATCATGAACAGATTGCACAGTCTGGCGATGTACATCTCATGTTGACTCATATTTAGTCTATTGGCATATACAGATCCATCCGCAGTGGAGCGTTCGTACATCTCATTCAAAATACCTGAAAGTTCATTAGTTCTATTCATAAGATCGTAGATGTAATGAAACCCTGTAGCGTCAGTAGCAGCTTTTCAGCTGGCGACCGTCGCGACCTGATTGAATAGTCTACGTTCAATTGCAAAGACAGGATGTATTTCAACGTGAAAAATCATCACTACTTTACTGCCATAATAACAAAAGCTTACTCTTGAATTGAATCAAGACTGTGAACAGCTTGATGCGTTCGAGTTCCATGGTACGCAGACGACCCTTCAGGGATTCCATTTCTCTCGCTATTATCTGTGTTAGGTTATGAGTGAACTGGATCAGTTTCGACTCTGGAACTTCTATAGAGCTGCGAGCAGCTACAGATGTAATGCGAGCTAGAAACACAAAATTTGGTTACATTAACACAAATCGTATCCTTTCACATCTAGCGGAAAGCCTCGATACCTTGCCGCGTATTAGGTTAAATATCAATTCGAATTTTCAGTGCGTTAGATCGTATGAAAGTTGATATAGCGAATCCCGCTTATCGAAAATAATTCTTTCCCTATCGAGGTATGAGTAGTATAATCTTCCGCTGTTTGGACGGTAACTTGTTAGTTTCGCTGCTGTGGAAGTTCGGGGCATGTTCTCAACGGCAATGTCGACATCGATTTGAATGACTTTTCTTTTAAAAATCGCCAAGATTTCACAAAAGTAATCGATGGCACCAATATCTGGCGAGCATAGCCCATACCCGTAATTTCTGCATTTTGCCCACCGTCACTTTGTCGGAACGACGCCGAACGCTGCTGTGCAATAGAAATAATTTGCCTCTGTTTACTGTCACCTCCACCAATTGTTGACAGTACACTTCAGCCGTAATTTTACAAAACAGAGTTTATGAAGCTGTAGGCTGCATTGGGCCGCCAAACGGACATCGTAAGTTCTTGGAAGTGAATACTTGTTTGAGATTATGACCCGCCGGTTTAGTTGCATCCACGAGCCGATATGATCGTCTAGGATTATGATGAATGGCCTATTACAAGTCATGATTTGGTACAAAAATCAGCATAGTTCAGCAAAGAGAAGTAAGTGCGCCTTACGTGTTTTTCTGGTCCTCGCTCAAGCGACATAACGTCCGTTGGTACATCTTTTTTACCTCATTAATTTGATCCAGGCGAACAGGTATGGTATTTTTACGTAGACTAAAGCTGGGTACTAATGCTAGGGCACTTTCAGATGAATAAATTGTCAATAGTTTGTCATTCATTCTCGCCGAGTCTCTTCTACCAAACTCATTTCCGTGTTCAAAATTAACTTTCTGAAATTTTGCGGAACCCACGACCTACAGCGTTCCTAATAATTGTACCTTCACTGAATGCAAGGTTTATAGGACGAACTGTCTCCGCCATTGTAAGTCCAAAGAGGAACTCATATTCGAAAGCCAGCCAAATTTTCCTAATTTTCAGGAATCCACTATAACTTGCCTGCTAAAAGCCCCTAGTGACAACATCCGAGTGAACGCCTGTAGATTTTAGTGCATCTTCTATACAAAAGATAGCATATTGTTATAAAATAGCATTATTTTGACATGTGAAATTAATGTTTGTTAGATTTTCAATTGAACGATATGATATTTGAAACGGTGGTCATACGGGCAATTTTTGAGTAGTGTTATAAATCTCTAAGTACGTTTCTGATTCTGGTTTAAGATGCATTGTTATGGACCTTTTTTTGTTTGAATAAACGTTCGAGTCCGACAAAGCGCTGATGAGCGAGTCAAAACACCCTAGTTAGCTTCTCATCGTCAATAACCTTTGCTCAATCTACTTACTGAAGGCGAACGATGCGGGTTGAAGTCCCACAAATAACGGATGCGTTTCGGCACCGTAACGTTTGCGCAGTCTCGCCATAACGACCATCATTCGCGGCTTATGAAGGTAGTCAGGAGGCATTTGATTTTCGCTCGACATATCCAGTGTTTGGCTGTTGCTCCCAGTCTGAATGTTTTCATAAAGATTGTGCTTCGTACAGCTTAGATGAGCCAAGGTGGTTAATAAGCGACGAGCTAATTATTTATTGGTACAGTCTCACTTATGACGGTGGCTGCCTATGGAGAGAATCGGTTAGAAAATATGCCATCGTTGGAAAGAGCTATTGTCTTCAAACATCCTTATGAAAAGATTTCCCGACTAAACGTTTAGACTTGCCGCTTACCTCGAACAGGTCGTTATCGAAGTTAGGGTTCACTCTGCTATCTGGTAATGGATATGGCGGTACGTTGTATTTCGGCACTTCGGGTGGACCGTGGGCAGGTTTGTTTTCTAAATGATGTGATAACTCACCGAAGTACCTTCCTGATAACAATAAACAATTAACGACGTTCCAAATAATTATGGAGGATGAGACGTGACCATTTTTCTAGACTAAATCGACCTCGCTTTGTATTTGGGTCGGAGATTTGAAAATCTCAACAGTTCAGTCATTTCAGCGTTTTTGCCACATTATTGTAATTAAATGCTCAATAGTAGTATATTTCGTACGGGCAAGGGGTTACCTTTACCCTACCTTTCATAACCGACTTGTAGTTTACTAACACCAGTACAGATTATACAATGAATCTTAGATTGTTTTTTGACCTCTTACTCGCTTACCAAAGTAATTAGGATAGTCACTCCGGTACTGTACGTACGCATCTCCACTCTGAGGGCGCGACTTTGCAGACGTCGGGGTGGAAAACGGTCCGTTTGACGGCAAGTCACGTTCCGGTAGACGACCAATTGTCGTCGTTTCAGGTGAATCCTCCTCACCTTGAGCCTCGTCATTGCTGTAAAATGGCCATATGTAGCGGTCATTCAGCTAATGTTTGGAAACGGTCCTTAGAGAGCTAGTTCTACTACTCGTTAAAGAACACGTTTCAATTTACATTGCTTTTTAACAGCAGAAAAACCAGAGACCAGGTGTCCTAAAGCAAGGACCTCTTCATTCTACAGAGTGCTCAAAAGGTCCCACAAGTAATCTCAGGTGAATTTTTTCTTTCAACCGCAACCAAAAGTGCGCTTTTCCTCTAAATACGTTCTTTTGAAAAGAGACAAGCAAGAAGAAAACGCACGAACCTAATATTAAAGACTTAGTATAGCGATCAGGATTTCTGATTTTCACATATATATATCAAGCTGATTTATTTATGTGGATAACCATTTCTTATTTTTGTGTTGTTTGTTTCGTCATTTCACGCTTACCCATAAGCTACTGTGGTATCGTCTTCTTTACCCCCAGACCCGCCGTTGCCGATTCGTTTATCACTATCGTATCCTTCCATTTCATCATTTGCGTCCATCTCATGGGAACCCGACTCTTGGTCCTGACGCGATGCCCGATCGTCGTCGAAGCTGTCTTCATACTGACACACAGCTTCTGTTGCGCACACTAAGGGTCGACAAAAAAAAATCGATCGTTTGACATCGAGGTCGGAGAAAGAAGTTCAAAATAGGTATTTTTCAAGCAAATGTTGGAAGACGTTTAAGAATTTCGTACGTTTAAGACGGCATACACTCTATTGGCTAAAAGAATTTAATTATTTTCCAGGGGAATATCTTCATCTATATAGATATATAGACATCCCTATATATATATATAGGGAAAAGGCGACTAAACAACTAACGAATTTTCATTTTACATTTGTTCAAGTAGCAGAATACAGTAAAAAGTAAGGGTAAAAAGTTATATTATAAAATAAGAGTGGGAAAAGTTATGCAGAATGACCGTTCCAAAATGCTAAAGGACGAAATAGGTTTTTCGCTACCTCCTCAGAATCACCTTTTCGATACTTTATCGTCGAAAGGCAGTGTAGATGTTGCTCCATTTATCCATTTTTTTTTTTCTCAATGGAGCTATGAAACAGCGTGGTAATTATTCGTAAATTGAACTAGTGATAGCCTCATGCTGATGGTGGCAGCGCGCTTAAGAAATGCGTACTAACTAGCCAGACTGCTTTGCCTCTATAGTCGCATATAAATGCATGTGATTGCTTTGTCTGCCATGTTTTTCTATGCGATCTCGTCTTACCTAATTGTTGTCGTAAATCTCTTTGTTTTTTCCGTAGAGTCTGAATAGTGTTGCGTCTTTTCAACACGGATTCTATTATTTCTGGCCGACAAAATTGCTACATCACAAAATTCAACAGTTCGAGAACAAAAAAAAAAAACATTCATCTGTTAACACAAAGGTTCCTCAGAATTCCGTGTAATGTAATTACTCTGTTCTACTTATACTTCGTAAATAATGACCATTTCTGAGCGGTCCATTGAACACTTGACAGGACGAAGTATGATAGATTGGCAATTAAAAGAATGATTGAATAAGTAACTGTAAGCAGTGATTGCCCGACGATTCGAACGCTCTAGAAAGACATAAAATTTGACCTAAAAGATAAGAATAAGTACAAAGCAAGGAAAAATTTCTAAAAAAAAAATACAATAATATTGTACGACGATATGAATCTAAAAAGTCTCATTACGAGATAAATGTGTCCGATCGGAGAAATTGCCCAACAATGATATTGCACCGTAGGACGCTGCATGGTACCTAGGATATACTGCACGTCACCTTGTACAGGCACACGCAGCCCCTGACCCCACTGTCCCACATATGGGAGCGATGAAGCTAGCGTAAATTAAAGTACTCGAGAAATGAGTTCGCTTAATTTGTAGATTGCTTCAAGACCAAAAAACCTTACGATCCATCGATGATTGTAGACTGAGCGTATACGATACAAATAATTTTCGTATAATAAAACTGCTGCAGGACAAGCTGTCATGTGGGCATTTATCTTTACGGAAAATGTATTCGATCAAACTCGTATCGATGTGATCGAGCTGACGCTTTCAATAGACGCAATGTAAATTCACACAATATTATTTACGCTAATTTCTCAAAAAACACTAACTTTTACCTATGTACCGATAAGAAGTAGTACGGCTGACATATTCTAGACGAATATACCAGTCTTAGTATTTCTCTGCTCATCATTTGACAGATAAGCTTACGTCCTCATAGAAAGATATTGAATATTTAACGATAACGTTACCCCATGCAAGCAAAGGGAATCTGGATTCAAAAAGGTTTAAATTTTCACACGTGTCATAAGATTTTATTGAAAAAGCAGTGTCCACTTGGGAAAAACGACTCTGACATCATGTTCAGAATCATTATTGATAAGGAACATTGATGGACGCACGCTCTATGTGATAATTTTAACCTGCTTTTACTTACTTACCTGCTATGATGCATAGTATTAGAGTCCTCCAAGCAGGCCACATCGTCATAGAGTCCTTTGCGGCAAATGCGGAAAATGAAGGTCAGTTATCACGAACGAGCTTTTATAGCCGCGCGAGCTCGGAGGCGGCTGATCAAATATCTGGCGTAGTCAAGTGATTTTTATTTGGAAGCTATCTAGCTCAAGCGGCTGTGAACTTGCTCGATAACCATAGTTAACAGACATGGAAAGATTCAACAAGATTTATTGTAGCTCTGATCGATGAACCTTCTAGCTATAAGGCAATTATCAAATTACCTAAAATAAAACGGTGGAAGACTACTAAGGGTGCTTTTTTGACGGCCACCTAGTAGGACGCGTTAAAGAACCTTGTGGAAAAAATTATATGGTCCAAGACGCCGATACGACACCATCATTTCTTAGGGAAAACGGTAACACTAGGTACGCTCATAATAAATTATGCGTAGTTGTCTGAAACAGCATAATAGACTTCTGGGCGGGATCATTTACAGCAGCTGATAGATCGAGTCAAGCAAGAACTGGGCTATTAGTTGGACCGTTTGCATCACATAGCTGCTGTCTCAAGAAAAACCGCTGGTCAAAGAAAGACGTGAGTAAGCGCCACTAGACCGGGCGGATTAAGAACGTGGCTAAAAAACTTTCATACATGCTGTGCATAAAGGCTTTGGCTTGTCGGAAACTGCCCAAAGATATTTTCCAAAATGCTGTTAAATGGGAAAAAAGCCGACTCAAAAATTTCCGTTATTTTCAATTTCACTTGAAATCGATAAATCAGAAATTTCGTACGAAATTTAAAAAAGGACCTGCAGACAGCGTCCTATTAGAGAGTTTATAACTTTGGAGAAAGCCTTAGCGAGCTGCGCGTTGAAATTCATTGAATTGCTCTTATTTCGCAAGGATGATGCATATTTTCTTGTAAGTTGTTGTTCTACGAGGCAGGATTGATACAAAAGAGCTATTACAGATTTACGAAATTAGAAGAAAAACAAATATGTAGTTGACAGTGTTATATATTGGGTACCGATTTATTTATAGCTTCGTTTAGTGGCCAACGGAATGCCTATTGGTAGTCACAAACGATAATATGTGGCTTTCTTCCCATCGATTTAATATCTACCGGCTCTCAAGGCTGTTTTTTACGAATGTTTTACAATCTGAGCAGTAAGAGGTGCAAAAGGCTGTCGAACTCTCTTCGTAGAAGAGGTCCCCTATGAACATAATCTAAAGAAGCTTGATCTTTCATTAAATCTTTCTTTTGAGAAAAATGGGTTACAATAGTCATGTTTGCATTTTGGCCGATGAAGTATTTCTTTTTAAGCCAGTTACATTTCAAAAAGGTTACCCTTTTTATCTGTTACGCTTCTACCAGCGTGTCCTTCTAACGTATGATATGTCTATCAATATGTACAACTATTAACAACAAAAACTACAACTTATCCCGTTCCTGTACACGAAATGTCTGAAACTCGAGCGAATCAAATTATTTGTCCTATGCGAACTGCTCCGCGGACTCACCTGTTTTTAGCTATAGGATCAAGGACTTGCTTTCATTAGGGAGTCTACCCGAGTATTTCAACAGACTTATGAAACGAAGTGATAACTGTAGAAGCATCTGTTACCCTTTAAAATAATACCTTATCTGGGTTATCTCCCTTTCTTTGGTAATTTTTTTTTCTAATTATTAATTTCTACTAGCATTTTTCCTGCCAAAGCAGAGATTTGTGGATGAAAGACGTGACGCGTATAGTGTATGGCGCTATAATATTTTAAGTAAGACGTAACTAGTTGAGTATAGAATCGGTGGTAATTTCAAGGTAATTTTAGTATTATCTGATTATCTAAATGAAGGGCAAGAACGACCAACTGTTTTAGATGGACACTAGGCGTAAAATAACTTCGACTTAGCAAGGGCTGTTTCACCTAAACCGTGCTGATAACCGCTTCTGGCCGCAGCTTAAATTTGCCTAACACTAAAACTTCAGGGACAAACAGGCAAAAACAAAGCGGGAAACGATACATAGTGCTCCTTTGCTTTGATGAACTGCTATTAATCCAATAAGAGAGCAGCTTAACTTGAAATTACATCAGTGTCGTTAATAGTTTAATTTCTATGTCACTTGTCACTTTGTTGATAGTTATTAAAATCACGAAGAGACTACTATGAATGCGGCTGATCGCTCCAGAGGCATGAAAATACCACAGCTGTTTAATTCTACACGTCGACGTATACCAACTGCCAATAGTTGGCGGTTAATTGCGATTAAGATATAGTCGGATTTCGTAAAGAATAACGCTGCTAGCGTCACAGGAGAGCAGAAACATCTAGTGACACTTTCCCTCAAAAAAAGCTAGAACAGCCGATTTGAATATTGTCACGGTGTCGCTCAAATCGCTGTGTCGCTGTTTTTAGTCAAATATCGAAAACATCGAATCGCCTACAGAGATCAGGTGTTTTTCGAACCATGTTAACAATGAACACCCTTCCTCCGATTCACAGCACAGGAACCGTATCTAGCAAACTGAAGAGACGAATTCTGCTCGTCGTCTCGGGAATAAGTGCAATGGCGAGTTCGTCCCGTATTGATCTAAGATCGCCAACGTTTAAGCCACTATATGAACAACTCACAGATCAGATAAAAAATAAACATAATACATTAAATTTTCGTCTAGCAGAAACAAGTTGACGTGATCCACTAATCTTTGCTCCAATTAAATTCTGTTCGCCCATGTTGATATGCTTCGATCAACCGAATCCCGTTGACGCCTTTCGAAGCTAGGTATTCGACTAGTCGATTACATAAACTTAACTCAGATAGCAACTAACCTGAACCTTAAATAAATTCTAAAAAAAAAAAACAAAAATTCATCCTTAAGTAAGATCAACGATTAAAGAAAAGCGGTCAGTAGGTTACCACGTAAAGCATAGTGAGTCCTAGCGTTAAGCGTCACTCAGGCGTATTGCACAGTAAGTACAAAAGCGTAATTGGTGTTTAAAGGTAAAAGAAAGCATGCATTATTGGACAACCCATCAGAAGACGCCGAAATGAGAATTATTGGTACATGAAAAGACATACGGGATGCTCGAAATTATGAAGAACTTGTATTAAGGTCTGAATTACACGACCAGGCAAAAAACTGACTTGACACATTCTCACCGGCTATAGAGCCATCTGATGCTTCCTAAATATGAACGGCAAAATGCTGTCAAACGTTCGGCGGAAAAGGCCGAATATACGTATCCTCGACGCGCTGGCAACCTGTAGGGCGCTTGCTCAAGGGAATGCGCAAGATAAACAACCTGACTAAGGAAAGACCGGACTGCTGCCACTTTTTCCATTAGCTTGTAGTACTCTTTTGATGAAGATCTGCACTGATTCGTAGTGGAACAAGGCGGGAACATGGCCAACCGGTGAGATTGAGCTTCTCACTCGGCTTACGTAATTTTGCCCTGATAGCGTCAGTTGTATGTAGCTGTATTACATAGACTTCTGTTAAGTAAGTTACAACACCTGTCACCAATTTATACGCCCATAGCATACGAAAAAAAGCGAACGGCTTATAGATTACAGCGTAAGTTCTGACCAAAATTCACGTAAGATCAACACTATTGAAAAGCACCATCGAGCTATATTCAACGATACTGAACGCTAGTTCTGAAGAAGTTTTTGCCTTGTAAGTATGCGTTCCGCGTACATGCATCTAGTCCTTATTTTTCAATGGGCACTAAAGCACAGAATAGCACCTTTTTGTGTTCAATAATTGTTTCGCAATTTTATTTTTTATTTAGTAATTTTGATATCTATAAAACTAGTGAGCAGCGATAAAATAGGACTGCAAGCACATTTGCAACTACGGCCGTAAACGGGGATACCTTCCAAAATACGCTTGACCCTGCCGATTTTTCGCCCAAGTACCAAGCATACCCCACCTGGTCCGGTTTACCGCACGGATTCGGGACTGACTTTGAATCACATCGTGCTGGGTCAAGGTTGACATCAAGGCACAAATGAACTCCAAAAAAGATGTTTCTATTGCGTTTGTCGGTCGCGCACTCGACGCCTAACACGGTTATATTATCAGCCACTCCGTGTTTTTGTAGTGCATGATTAATATTTAATAAAGGAAAGGGTACGTTGTAGTTTGGCGTGATTTCCTCCCTCTCGAGCATATGATAGATATCCCATTGCTTGCAAACCTTTATGATCTTCTTGAAAAAAGCCAATGGCGTGCTAATGTTCCCGTCCCGTATGGCGCAGCTAATGTCTCTATTGTACTGATTTTTCCAAAGCTCGTCTGGAGTCTTCGTAACGAAGCTTGGCCACAATTTGTCAAGATCTGAACGGATGGCCTTAAGATCGGCAACCCGCAATTGGCTACAATTTCGTTCTGCCTCTGTAAGTAATGATATCAATTCGAGGTTGGTAGTCGTAATAGGAATATTAACCGTAACAAAGCAATGCTTACTGTCTGTATCGAGCATAAAGCACTTTATCAGATCATTTAAAAGCAGAATCAACATGGCTAGGAAATTTTTTTTTTTTCTAGCCATCTACTAGAGGTATCAGTTAATGAATACTACTTACGTACTTAATGAATAAGTACTCGTATTATTATTATTATAGCTCACCGATCCACATGGTGCGTCTATCAAATTCCGACTATGAAACAATGTGCTGGTGTTTAACTGGTGGCTGCCAGAAAGCCTATCAACCTAATCATGGCCGAGTGAGAAACGTTGCCATTTAAATACGATTTGAAAACAAGTCCTGTCAAAAATCTATTTTCTAGGAAATTGTATTCCATCTCTATTCGACTTTCTGCAAGCTAGAACAATCGACCTGTTACAGAAGAACGAATTATAATCATGCAAATCGAAAACCTTATGAAGGCAGGCGCAAAACCTATAAGACTTGATTCGGAATTCAGTACTTATTTTTCGAAATAGTACTGCTAGATTTTTCGTAAGGATAGAAAGTGCATGTCTATTTTCAAAGTCACATCTGTAATATACACGTCGTTTACAGGGCTTTTAGAGCCAAGACATGTTTGATTTTATGTCTGTCCGATAACTGCCTTCCGATTACACGACAGCCAAGAATGTCACAGTCCGCTTTGCTTTGGCGTACATTTTAACAAAAAGTATACGCCAAAACAAACCAAACTGACAAACAAAAGAAAACAAAAACGGATCTGTAACGTTACGCATCTGGACAGGAAAGTTTCTACCGTTAGAGAAATAATTGCACGATAGCGCCAGAATTTCTTCACCATGACCAAATCCACGCGCTAAACTTTAGGAAAGCGGTAGATAAATTTTAGGAAAATTTATCTACCGCTGATCCGCGGTCGCAAATTACGACTCTTATCGAGCAAGCGAAAAGCCGTTCTATGACATGTAGTTCGTCGAAGACCAGCTTTCTGAAGCAAACATTTTTGACAGACCTAACACTTTCCGGGTTATCAGTCGATTGCGTGGGTCGTGTATGAGCGCGATGCCGATGAGTTTTGAAACACCATTATTGAGTCATACGACTTCAGCAAACTCGGATCAGGATTGTTGTTATTACACCGCGTGCATAGTTTATTCGCACCGCGGTGTCTGACTAATGTTTAAACTATTGCTAAACCCGTATCTCAACCCACTATACTATAGCAGCTATATTTACAAGCGAAAAATATTGATAGTTGGCTTGATACTGTGTTGTCTATGGGCGTTTCGTTTCGACCTGTCATCCACTTGCCTCTAACTCGCCCGACAGAACTGGACGATTGTGCCCTTCCAATTATAACTACCTCAAGGGAACAAAGTCGACCTTTTTCTAACTAATCTATAGCTTAACTTGCGTACGCTACAGGATATATATCGTCATGTTGAACACTGTCTGCTACGAAGCGATTCTTACAATTACGTACCTTCAGGCCATATAACGCGAATTGAGTTTATTCTCCAATGAGGCTTATACCTTGCGTCGTTTGTCACACACTTCGATCCGTTCGGGGCTGCAGCGCAGTAGCCGTTGTTCACCAAAACGAGATGAAATTGCTTGGCTAGGAGATTGGCATAAGAGGCCCGCATGAGGATGACGACCATAAATGCGATACATGTCAAAGTTCGTAGCGTCCAAACCCAGAACGATTTCATCTAATCCTAATTCAAACGGTGACACAGTAAAGTGTAGCGCACGTTTAGCTATAATCTAGTTCAGGGATGGCGTAGTATTTTTCGATATTTAAATTACTCATATGGATATTATTTTTATGGCCATAACGTGCTTTATATTAAATATGCAAAATTTTTCTTTGACGACAGTGCTAGTCGTAGCCATAATAACCAAAGCAGATTTTTACTGCATCAGCTAACTGCTTAGTAGGGCTTGGTACCAAATCCGGAAACGCAAAAGTTTCCGACGGCCTATAATCGCATACTACGATCATACTTGCATGATAGTCCCTCTCAGAGGCCCGGTTCTATGGCCTAGAAAGTATGACAGAGTTCATCGTTAGAGGCTATGAACTCTAAGGTCAGAGATATTCAACAGAACAATTTGATCTTTTGAAAAATGAATAAATTAAATCTCCAAGCTCAAAATGGAGTGGGGTGATTTTACCACCCCTGATCTCCAATGGGCTTCGTTCTTTTCCGAAGCATGGAACGGCAATTGGAACAGTGATTTCTATGTCGCGGGAACAGTAGTACAAGGATGAATAGTTGTTTACCGGTTATGAATGAATGAATGAATGAATGAAGTGTTCATTTCGTAGCCAGTATGCGAAATATCCGCTACCTCTTAATAGTGTTTCTTTCCTAAGTGATATAACGAAAATGTAACGTTCAACGAAATGTATACATAAAACTAAAGGTGACTGATCAAATACTTCGCATGCAGGTACGAACAGGTACTAACCTTTATAATTAGAAGGTCTTAAAGATGTGACGGAGCGCACAGCACTCTCGTAGGGCGCAAGGTAACCGTTACTCTTACTAAACAATTGAAATGCCAGAAGCCGTTTCGAAACTGAAAAATCTCTGGAAGATAGATGACGTTTTTATGCAGTGACCCTCGCAGCACAAACCGTTGTACTCAGTTTTCTATTTTAACGTAACTTACTATGTGGATTCTGTCTGAAACGCGTACCCCTGTGATTCTTGTGTAGGCTGATATGCTCAACTCTAATTCTGTCCTGAGAATAACTTCTTTATTCTTAATATTTCGTAAATCATTTCCTATATGCAACGTTTGTATACAGTGTTTATAAACAACTTAAAAGTCGATAAACGGCGAGGGTGATAGTGCATTGCATCGATTTATTAGTGAAGCAGGATTAAGTAAGCGCGTCGCAGGAGCATTTGCGAGACGCCTGCACAAGTGATTGTTAGCTGTATTTCGGGCGTGTCGTTCTACGTTATAATAACAGACAGCTCCGGGTCCACGTCCAGTTATCGAAGTAATAGTCTGCACGGCTAAGTCTTTGGTTGACAAAAAAAACAGGGGGTTGTTGCTTCAAGCGCCGTCGACAACAAATCCATACCAATGTATGGGAACATAGCTTAAAACTGTGATGCAGGGTTATAAGGGATATCTCTGTTACATTGGAATATGAGCTCGGAGATAAGAGACGGCAAGGTAATATTTTAGGGTTTAACCTGTGTGGATAGCTAATTTTTATTATGGAAAATGTTTTAGGCCGCTGAAAATCAGCCCTATTACTGATTTATTTGATAGCAAGCAAGAATATTTCAAGCGTGCGGTTTCTCATCAGTTCAAGATCAGCGCAAAACGTTCACTTGTAATGTTAGCAAATCCTTTCGCGTAGCGTTTCAAAACACAGCTCGGTATCAGGAGATTTTTTCGTTTTCATGGCAGCCAATTACCATCTAATTGTAGGGTAGCAATATCTTTTTAGGAGAACAAAGGCATTCACCTCCTTTAGCTGTATTTCAACTAGTGTAAAATTATAGAGCTCCATAAGGTAATAAAAAAAAATATTGTGCATAAAACACCGAAAGCTTTGTCATATTATAGACTATAATAAAACTAAAACGTTTACGATTTCTTAATAATGCCTGAATTGGCAGGAAAACGTCGCAACTAGCGTTTGAAAATTTCGAAAATCTGCATAGCACAACGTTGGCCTTTGTTCTAAAAACGAATGGAATTATCACTGCTCTATCAATATGATAAGAGATATGACCACGAAATATCGAGAAACTTTTAGAGTTCACTCTGTTTATTTCTCTCATAACAGTTTCCCACCATCTTCAAAAGCTCGCCAGTCATTTTTAGTTCGTCTATACCAGCCTGTATTTATGTTCGTGTATCAAGCAATAAGCATATCTCCAGTTAGTTAGTAAGTAAGGCGATTGCTTGGCTGATTTATTTGTTTTTTTTTTACCGCCAAAAAGAGTATATATGCATTTGCTTCTATCATATGATCTAATGCTTAAAGTCCGTTAACTGGTATCATAATTTATACTTCTATGTCATGTATATATTTATTTTCTTTTATGTTGTCAGCGTAGGAACCGTAAATCGACTGCAAACCCACCATTATTTTGGACATATTCAGTTAGATAGGGCCAATTTTATGCCAAAAATGATGAAATTCGCATTAACTCTTTGAGCAGTCATCGTTGGGAGCATGTCGCTAGAAAATTGAATTTCTGAGCTCTCCTATGATGGTCATTTACCTCAAATAGCGCACGCATTGGACTACCTACTATTACCACTTTTTAACCCAATTTAGCAAAAGTCGCCGAAACTGTTTTTCGTATAAATTTCACGAATTTTTGTTTTTTTTTTTTTTTTGACCTTCAATCGTACCTTCGAAGCTGGTTGTTCCAACAACAGAAATATCGTAGCTACGATATTGCCGCTTTCGTTAAAATCGACTGATCAATAACTAACATTATCAACAACAATACCGACGTAAGTGCATACGTTAAGCGCCCCTTCATCTTGACAAACTCCTAGAAGCTCTATTCTGACCGCATTGTAAACGAAATCAGTCTACGTGTAAATTCGTCTGCTCTTGGTAACAAACAAAAGAGCATATTGCTACAAAATTTGCTGTACCTGAAGAGTAATAAAACAGATTATATAATGTCTATGTATTATAATGGCGCTCTGCAACGGCTATAGGTTAAGAGAAACTATATAATTATTTGAGATTTGGCTAAATGGAATTAACCGTTAAAGTTCAAATGGACGTATTTATTACAGCGAGAACCGTTAGAAAGCTTTCTGTCTTCTTTTTTTTTTCAACTTTTAATAGGCGAATCATAATAAATCATGCAAAATGTCAGTGATTTACGATTACTAGTTTGAAGCTAGAGCAGCGGAGACAGCTCCCCGTATAAGCCTTGTCTTTAGTGAAAATTCTACTCGTTGGTTGGGGAAGACGTTTTGAACCCAACAATTAACCTTGCAAATAATATCCCGCGCAAAGTTATTCAACCAAGAGTTGCAAGATGTGGTGGAAGCCGACTTATTTCTAAGTGTAAGAAAATGGAATCATAGAGTAAACACAACTGGACAAAACAAATGTACAATCGAAAATAGATATGTTCGATGGTCTAATGTAAGTCCTATTCACTGTAGCACCCTGAGCCTTGATGCGTCGACCAGGTCTGAAGTACACCGTCTATAATTCGGGGGTGTGCAGTGAACAGAGATAAACGACTTCCATTGACATCACAGCGCAAGAATTACAACGACAAAATGATGCAGTAATTATAATTAGAAGCTTGTTGTTAGCTAGCACACCTGTTAGATATTGCTTCGTAAGAAATTGCTTTAATAGGAAAATTATCAGCACACTTTTATAGTAGCGGAATAAATGTTTAAGTGACAAAAAATTTCAGATAATAATCGTGAATACCTGAATTGAGAAAAAAATAATAAAGTCTATGAAAAAAGTTTCATATATATACATATATATATATGCGTTAATGGTAGATACGATAAATGGAGTGTCTACATGAGTGGATAAAGAAAGTTACTCATCATAAATGCGTCCTCCAGCTAAGTTCTACAATGCTTAGTGATTGCATTTGTAGAATCATGTGTACAACCGTACGAACTTGTCCAAGTAGAGCTACTTCAGTGTATTCCCTAATACTAGACATTGTCGCTACGGGCAGTATCTGCGTTCGAATCATGCCTTCTATGACAGTTCACCAATTTGAATGATGTCGACTGCGTTACTTTTGCAGAACAAGTAAATATAGGGTTGAAGTAATCAAATGCTTCAATAAAATAGGGTTTGGTGTGATTTCCTCTAGCGTATGTGATCGAGGTTCCATCATCGATATGGTTTGATAACCTTTCTGAATTGTGATGAGCCTGGTAGGTCTGTGTTGCAACTTTGCTTCATGGGAAAATAGACTATTTCATAACATGGCGTTGTTTTCGGTCTTCTAGAGCAGCCGAAAACTGATTTGTTTGGGTTCGTCAGCTTTGAGAACGTTGCACCGGCGAAAAACCTATGAAAAATTGATCGTGTGTCGATAAAAATTACTAATGGAAAACTAGAGATGCTTGCCGAATCATAAGGCAAAAAAAAACACCGTAGTTAAACCTGTAAATACTTTAAGGGCCCACAGCTTTAAAAATATGATAGTTTGCATTTGCAAATGCTATTTACTTTTGAAGTTTGAGGGAATCAAATTATATTTGAATGATTCGTTTGTCTCCAGCCTCCTTGTCAACTCTTTTACTTAGCTGCTCTGTGGTCTACGATTTTGCCTGTAAGCTTTCCGATTTATGCAGATCTATCCACTTACAGAATCACAGTCACCTCATCCTATGACGATCTCTTTGGTGTTGGTCTGATGGATCGCTAACATTTATTTAGCATCTCCTCGATGGCAACGATCGATCTCATCCGTAACTTATAGGCAAATTTAGAGTGATTTTATTGATTATATTAGCGGTTTCATAGATAAAAGGGCGTCCTTGCTCAACTATTACGTAGATAGGTTACAACGGCTAGTGTGCTCTTGGCAGTCTCGTATTTTTCTATGTGATCCTAGGAACATTGAGCAGAACATTTGGCCCGGGGTGTCGTTTTCTTTTTCATGCCCTTGTCGTTTTAAGTCATTATGAGACTGGCCCGTATTTTCTTCGAGTTTTTGCCACAGACCTAATCATGATGTATAGATAATATAATTCATACTTGTCCTATTGTAAGTTATACTTTTACTAGCTAAAGCTGTGCTTTTTAAATTTATTATGTTATATTATCACATATTATTATTATTATATGTGCACGGGACATTTCGGCAACTCCAAAGGCACACTATAGGATTGGGTAAGCACATATTATACGAAGGCAATTACTAGTTAAAGCAATTGACTATCCTGAATACATTTCTCTAGCGCGATTCAAAGTACTAGCCGCATCGCAGATATCCTTAAACACACAAAACTAACCTAGACATGGGTACTTCGAGGGGCCTTCAAAGATGAAATGTATGTAAATGAGCCTTCGACCGAACCTATAGCGCAGTTGGCAAACGACTCGCATAATCGGGAATCGCAGTTGCTACAGCTGATCAAGTACGGCTAGCTCCCATCGACTACAACATCAAATAACAGAAGTGTCAAAACTCCGTGTAACGGTGAGGTAGCCTTTTGAATGAACTGTGTTTGCGATACGAAAGGATCTCATATAGTAATCCTACTATTTCCCCACTAATATTGCTCTCTTCAACAAGATCGCTGCGTAAAATTAAAGATAATAGGGATTTCGATATTATGATGTGATGCTAAACTAGGCAATCGACTATTGTCTTGACGAAATTGTCGTTCTCCAATTATCTCAGGGTGATGCGGGAATATCTAAGATAGCAACCACCTATCTAAATGGCCACTTTCAGTAAAGCATCCATGATGTATGTCAGAACTGACTGTGTCCGTGTATAGCAAAACCATCTTACATCTATAAGCCGACCTTTATTATCTGCGGGGCTTTATTCCGACCTATCTCGTAAAGTAATCTAGACAGTATTATGAGTTTAACTGATTGGCACCATTAGCAGTGGGCAAATATTACCGTGTAGCGTCTTCTCGGCTCGGATAGATGCAATACATATATCGAAGCGTTCTAAAATGAGAAGAGTGTGCGATATTTGACATGTTGGCATCTTGTATGCAAGACATGTTAGTAATAAACTACATACGTATTATTCTATCGTATCTATCGTATACTATCGATATATAGCCTTTTGTTTATTTTGTCAAAACGTCCAATATTTTTTTTCTCTATCAGAACCTTGTTTTGGTGCTGACAATAAACGAGCTGTTAATCTGCAGTATTGGTAAATGGTCTCCCTGAAATCAATCGCGCTGCGTTTCGCACCCTCCTTAGTTCACTTAATGCACCCTGTCAAATCTCTCAAGCTAGCCCTTCTGCTGAGTATATGTTTTTCTTACGTACACATTTTCTTATGACTTTACAATTTGTCCTTTAAGACTCGTTCTAGTTTATATATATATATATATATATTCAGATAATTCAATAAATTTCAAAAAATTAACCTCCTCCATCAGCAGAATGACGAACACCTTCTGTCGATAACATTAGCGAGACGAGTTTCTCGCAAACAACTTTCCTAAGAATAGGCCGATTAAAATATCCAACGTTTCGATGTTAGAGAATTCTTTTACGATCGATTCGTTTCGCAAACCCTGAAACCAGTAACCGAATCGACCTTGGATCCGCGTTATCAGGTTGAATAGAGATTGTACCATAGTTGCAAGGAATCTCTTAGATAACGCTACTTCTATGTTAGCTGGTATCGTGGTAGAATTCACGAAGATAGATAAATGTAAAACTCTGATAGTAAAATCTCAACAGGCAGGTGGTCAAGTTAGTTATTGTTTAGCCCAAACGCCAGCGCTGATAAAAAGCAAAGGCGGAAATAAATGCTATGTAAATAATATCTAGTTAGGGTGTATCGAACAGCCGAAGTAAACGATGAACTAGTTCGTCTTTGAACGCTAACATTATTCATATAGGAAAAATATGATAAACAAAAAAAATACTTGATTCTAATACTCTGGAAACCTTGAAGATATTTTGGGTGAGGAATAATCTTGGAATGACAGTTTTGTCGTAGATCGTGAAGATACTGCTACGAGGATACTAAGAAATCAAAGAAGTGGCGAAGCTTTGGGGTACGTTAAGTGTAGCTTCTGATGAAGTGCAAGTCCAGGTGTCATTCCTCAGCATGCAGTTGATGAAAAACGTCGTGAACTAGGAACTACGCTACAAAGCAGAGCCGTTTTGCTCGCGAAGAACAGACGAAATGTTACACTCCACCTCTGACTAAATCCACAGTGGCAGCAAATATTAAGGAAAGGTCCATGATTTCAGGCAGTGAAGCGGTATTCGCCAACAGTCTTAGGAATTATGTGCTATATATATATGTATGTGCGCCTTCAGGGAAAGATTAGAAAGGAGGCGAGAGACGCCGAACAGGTGATGAACCAATATTATTCTCCCTCAAGATCTGCTTGGGGCATTTCTCGCCACCTTTCCTCCCATCACCTTGCGAAGTTAACTCTTAACACACTCAACGAGTGACGGAACGACCAGAATCTCAGCTATAGAAGACGACTATAGCAGGTCGTGAAGGAATCCGACTTGACTAGTCCGGCTTCTGTCATCCTGCAGGACCAGTTTAGATTGTAGGAAAAAAAAATTAAAAAATGTGTGAATTTTTCGATTGTTTTCAACAATCCGATTCAGGGAACCATCGTTAACTGTTCTCGACGTTAGAAAAGCGCGTACTAAGCTTAACGATAAGAAAGTTATACTCTCTATCGTTGATTTTGCAGAAGCGTACCTAGCAATAGAAGTGGCTGATGAGACGAAACAAATGCTTAGTATAACTAACATGAAGTTCAGTTTGACATTAAAGTTGTAACTGTAATTTTCTCCAATCAATCAGATCAACTAATAGCAGTAACCTTATAAAAAAATTACGACATTTTCTAACATGCGGTAATAAGGGCCAAAACGTATACGCGTACCGACTACGACTTCGTACATTTTTATTTTCTATACAAGGTTTTCATACTATGGCTTTTCGATCATATTGAGTATGTTTGCTTATGCACATAAATGCATGTAAGTACCGTAATGAAAAATTGAAACAAGTTACCTTTCTAGAGATAAAATGCCGGACGTGGCCATTACGTCGCTAACTTAGCTTGGCTTTTCGATCTATATGCAACCAGAAAAAACTATGCCATAAAGTTTTAGCGTTTACTGGAGATCGATCTATATTTCACATACCGCTACTTCATTATTCATAGAAGTAATATATACAGACTTCCAATAATCGACAAGTGGTAAACTCTTAAGACAGAAGGAGGTATATCACTTTATTGAGTACAGAAAATGACCTAAAAATATCGTTTTTGCTGTGGATCCAGTCCGATTAAAGTATTTTTTCTATACTGCGTCATTTTCTTTTGATGTCGTTTTTGTCACGTTAGAAAAAAGAGATCGTTCTGCCCTGCCTAGTCAACCTGAGCGTAAATGAGGCCTGTTACTCATTTCTACCAGTTACGTCTTAACTTTTATGATGACCAAAAGCAAAATACCCGCAACCGAAACCAAACGTTTATGTTGTTGTATCAATAATTGACTAGTATATTTAGAATAAATTCTCTTCGCTCTTCTTTTCAGTGGAATAATATGACCTTTACAGGCACTAACATCAGCACAGGTGTAGTAGTATAGGTCACTGCTGAAACTGGCGACTCATTCAAGTTTCAAGCAGCGTCTACACAAGCATTCTGCCTTCCACTGTTTAAAGCCGGTATCGAAGTACGGCTTGACCTATTTGCTTTGCTACCCTCCGTAGCGCGCATTTTGCTAAGATTTTATCGTTAATATAGTTCATTGTCGAATATATCATTGAATCAAGAGATGAGCGGTCAGCTTGAGTCGGCTCAGCGTAGAGTTTTTCAGAGAACATTTCTCTACCATAGTACGGAGCCTCACTGTTATCTAACTGAAGCCAAAAAACGGTGAGGCTTTACCTAAATAGCTTCGGCTTCGATGTAAAACGAAAAAAGAGCACATATAATGATCTGAGAAAATTTTTTTGCACGCCGCGAAGGTTACTACGATCACATTCGTGCAGAAGAATTGATCTACTGACTTCTCAAAACCTCCTGAAAATTTCATCTTCTGTACTGTAATCCATATTACATTGTCACAACACAAGCTAGGTTCGATTATATAGATCGAACTACGCGATATTAAAATGATTTCTTATGGCTTGTTGCCTAAGGATTTCTATTGCGACTAAATCAGTGAGCGTACGCACTAGTTACCACTACAACTGTGGAGGCCGTGTGGAATGACGTTATACCACCGTTTTATTTAAAGTCAAACAGGAGGGGTGCGCGCACCGCAATCGATCAGAAGGCGAACTTTTTAGCTACCAAAATCGTGCTTTGCTGACTACGATTGCATGAGAAGTAGGCTATTAGCGATGCTGAACCTTCATGCATGGCCCATCAACCCATCTAGCGGCTATAGATGCACAGCGAAAACAGGGTTACAGAACGTCTATGAATACTGAAAATCAGCTGACGCGGTAACATCAGCTAAATAGATTTCGTGGCACTGAAGAAGACAGAGTAATAAGTAAGCTCGATCTATTCGGGAAAAGGTGGGGATATATGGATCACTCCTTTTTCTCTGGCTGAACAACGTTTACTTGAAGTTATTATATCATTAAACTATCTGGATTTGTATCTGAAAAATGTGGGCAGGTCAGAAATTTAGCACAATTTGCCTAATCTAGATTTCAAAACGTTGAGCTACAGAAGATAGCTAAATATTTTTCTTGCGTTTCGTAAAATTTGATTCGGATGATGAGGAAGCGTCCTGTCTTTCACTATCCGAAAATCATAGTTTCAAAGACAAATCAAAAGTAAGTTTATTGCCCTGTAGATCAATGAGCCAAAGTGTGTTAGATGGGTCGATGCATTTTGAGCATACGTGAAACAGGATTGATTGTTCAATGCTAATTTAATTAAGCTTAGTAAGAATACGTTTATGTCTATATATGTCAGGGTAAAGGGGTTTCGGGCCATTGTTGTAAATAGCATGTCATGGTATGTGATTGCTTTCACAACAGAACTTGACAATTTCATCAACGTTATGCATCGTTTGGACAGGGTAGCATTGTTGACATATGAACCACATTCAAATTTAGCATAGATAATTATTTACATCAAAATTATCTATCATTACGACGGTTATACAGGTTTCAGTCCGGTTAATTTGGCTTTAGGTAATGGTGCTTCCATTGTTATGCTTTTGAATATCTTTTATAATAAACTGAAACTAGCCAGCATGCGAGTACCTGGACCACACAAAGGCCCATTTTACGTTGCCCAGCAGGACGCCTATGTGGAACAATGATAGACGCCTTATAATGTTTTGGCTGCTTAATTTAGCAACAAAACTAAGAAAGCATCGGCTTGCTTACCTAAAATTACAGTTTTTTTTTTTTAGAAAGACAAACATTTTTTTCAGTTTTATTCGTTGACTAGTTTCTTTGCGCACTAGTGCCACATATAACCCCGTTTCGTACTGCCGTGTAGGCGAACGACATGGGTGTTTTCTACTGACACTTTCTCAAAAATTAATGAATTGTAGTAAGCCTGTTTCGGCTTCGTAGTAGAAAAGTTTTACGGATATAGCGGTACCCTTTCTTTCCCGTTACGTCAGTACTTTTCGACGACAGCATTGAAATTTAGCCCATATAGCGTCCTATCCTGCTTTTCGACAAGTTCTTAAAGTACACAGTATCAATATGCATATAGTAGTACTCTCAAATATGTCTGTTAATTTCGACAGGAAATAGAAAATTATTCAACTTTACGATTTAAATACGGGTGATTTGTTCAATAGCTAGCGAAAACAGCACTACTCTACAAAATCTAAGAAAATGAACATCCGAGCGAAGCGTACCTGTACATAAATGTAACACAGTTTTCATGGACAATCGGATGGTTTATCTCAGCTGATTTTTTTATACCGTATCGTATCTAGAATAGAGCGAAACGCGCAACCTAAGTTCACAATGCGCTATTACACAGAGGACGCGTTCAGTGTTATAAAGACCGTTACCAATTAATTTCGTGTAGATCCATTGCGATAAATTCACACTAAAAACGGGACGTCATACGCAGTTTGTAATTTGTCGAATAATTGACGTTCGATAAAAATGGTAACAAACGTAATACGTCCAATCATACGTGTTCATATATCACCCTCATATATCACCCTCATACGTTTGCATAGGGGTCTTTCAAAAACATGCTACAACAAAAATGTGCTCTATACGATTAGGAATAATAGACAAGGACACCTTAACTTATTATCACCTAAACCCATGTTCGATTTAGAGAAACATTAGGGTATCTCTCTTCGGCGTGTACCTCCAGCCACGATAGAATGACTTTCGTTTACTATTAAATAAGAAGTTTAGTGCTGGAACTTCACTTACGTAGTAGTGCTAGATCGAAGAAGTTTCCAACTTCGGCTTCTGACCGGCTTTATGACGGCTGTAATGATTTTTTTGTCATGTTTTAATTTTGGAAACACAAAAGTGAATTACTAGGGAACGTTCACTGCACGGACAAAATTAAGGGCTTACGAATCATGTCATTGTGACGAAACGCTACTGTATATGTTTATACCTATTAGCCGGATATGGGTGCAAATGTACAAAGAGCTAAAAAACGTGCCGATAGAAAATCGCCGAATTACCCTCAGACACTAGAAGGCTAGACATTTCACTTAGGTTGTGTCGAACCCTCTTAAAACATGATTTGGAGGCGTAAGGATTGCGGCAAAAGGTCTCTATTACGAGTGAGGCAATACCTGTTTCAGAGAAAGCCTTAACATATTGAAGAGGAAGCCCGAATTGCTTCGTTTTATTGTATGTAATGAGAAGTCGATGTACGACCATTACCTGATTTATTCTAGCACAATTGTTTAGGTATGGACGAAAGAAATTGCAAGGCCCAGCTTAAAAACGAAACCTCTTCTCAGCGTCCTTTTTGACTTTCGGAAAATTGCGCATTATGAATTCATTATGTGGTCCTGATACCTGTTATTAAGGTCTATTATAGGAAATTTCTGAAAGATTTCGTACCGCTGTCATCAAAGAAATTAATTTTTGGCGAATATATCGTTTTTCATTGCGATTATTATGTTGCCTCGACCTCCGTCTGATCTACATCTGAGTTTTTTCCAAAACGAAACACCTGACAGAACATCGAAGAGGGTTAATAAAATCCAGGAAATCTATAGCATTTTTACAACTGAGTTCATGAAAGCGCGTCACACGTGCATCGAGTCCGACAGGAATCAGCTTGAAGGATACTACTAGGACTTTCTAGAAAACTTCCTTCTACATACTTACCCAATATATTTTAAAGTTAGTGTTTTCTGTTCGACGAGAGCTTTTCACATGTCTGAAACAATAATAAGATTTGACTGTCTACTGTAGTACGACTGCCACGGAAATAGCTGGACTGAACTAGACACCTAATCGCATATTAAAGACTATCCTTAGTCTTGTAGCCATGCTCATCCTGATAACTTAAATCCTTAAGTTATCAGGATGAGCATGGCTACAATGTTATAAACGGTATAATAGACCACGAACGCGATGCCATCCAAATGGATTATATCTATTACTGCAATTAGACCCAATGCCAAACGCGAGCAAAATTTTCGTTCCTTTGTAGCGAAGTGTTCAATGTGCTTAATACGCTAAAAGCACAGGCAACATTCACAGTACACAATGTCCTCGATCATCATTGTCAGAAAAGGTTGTTTCAGCACGTAGCAGCAACTCGTGATGAACTTGATTGAATTTAGTAATTATTAAAGATCAACTTATTTATCTAAAACAGTTGATTTTTGCTCGGGCTTCCTAGCCCGAGTCATGATGCAGACCCTAACTTATGTTTGTAGTACTACATTTCCTCTATTTTGAAATTTAAAATACTCGAATCTATATGTCATTAAGTTTATTATCTAGCTCAACGTTTCATGATCTTTTATTGTATAGATTCCTTGAATTGCCAGTGTACCTGACCAATACGCCACGAACTTGCAGTGATGCCCAGCAGAGTTATCGATGATGTTAAAAAAACGAATACGGCCCACACTTTGTTCATATTTACTGCTTTGTGCCTTACTTTTATGTGGTACAATTTGTTGTTGAAAAATGTATTTTAAAAATAATTCATAAACCCCACTTGTGCTGAAAATAGAAGACTTAAACTTTCGACTTCCTCATACATCATCATCTTCTTTTAGCTCTACAGTCTTCTGGGGACCAGAGATCATTTTACGAAGATAAGGTAAATGGGCAGACGTGTCGTCTCAAGTGTTATCTAGTTATGTCATAGTTAATCAATTTAGGAGACGGGAGTAAAGTTGAGAATAGTGCTTAGCTTTAACAAATCTGGTGTCACATTTAGCCTATCATTGTGATGCTGGATAAGCTTCCGTACCTTTCTAGGTAATATACAACTAACTTCCCTAAACGTTACCTGCGTCAATGAACGTATTATTTTGTGCAGGCCGTTCGAAGTCGGAGACCTAGCTATGCTAGGAGATATTCTGCCACGGTAGTTTCATCTACATCTAAACGGACCTACAGGGTCACACGTACATATACATACGTACATACATACATACATACATCGAAAGGACCTAAATGTAAACACGATGAAAAGCATTGTAACAAGTACACAAGGCACACTGGGTAGAAGAACCGTGCCCGAACTTGCTAGATCCCAAATATCTTTAGACTGACATGTACTATGTTTTTGTTCGGCTGTAACCCACCCTCCTTAGGGACAGTCTAATCTTCTCAAGGATGTCTTTCTTATTCTGTCGATTTTCACAGTATAACTCGGGCAGGGTAGCATCGGAAGAAGTCACAAAAGTTCCATTGATTTTTCTCGGATTACTTGGAGTAATTTTTTTGGGTGTTCAAGCACTCGGGAAATATTACATACCACCGATAGGACAATGGTCCGCGTAAAATAATCAAGTGGTGACGAAGCTAACTTGGTACAAGCTCCATATTTTTTAAACTGGTGCCTCCAAAAGTGCTGGTTAGAGGCTAGAGTGTAGCTCGGCCAAAGTTTATCCAGTACAGGTTTAAGAAAGAAGTTCTATAGAAGGGTAGTACATCGCGTTCGAGGGGCAATTATCCGGACCGTTGCTTCCTCTAGAAGAACTAAGTGCTTTATTAGAATAATTGTTGGAAAGCATCAATTTCATTCCATTAAATAGTAAAAAATGGATTGCGGATTTTAATACATTAGAAATTCAATATGCGTATTTGCCTTTCGATCACCGAATGGATTTCATGGAAACCAAGTCTTGCCTTCTTCTGAAACCAAGTCTTACGTCATCTGGTAATGCTCGGCTGATACAATACACTTCATCTTTTTATTTTCACTGTATACGTAATGATATCATCAGAGTCCAATCGAGGCCCCAGAACCGCAAGGTGATGAACGAGTCGATATAAACCTGCGGTAGAGACTGCCGTAATCATTAGCTCGCAAGAACAACATTCCTATAGAAATAATTATTACTTAAACTAATCTGGTGGCCTAGCGTAGAAGCAGACTATAATGTTTAGTGTGATCATAAACTGGCGCTTAGTATCAACATATATATTATCATGTTTATTAAACCGAATTGGCTGGTAAAAGAGAGTGGATTGCCCAGGATATTTCCGCCTGGTCACTGCGCAGTTTCGTACATTTCTGTACAGCGTATGCATCCAAAAACTGAATTCGAATGTAATAAATGGGAATGGCATACTAGTGGGCCGAACTGCCTGAGCTAAGGCGCCCAAGACACATAGGATTAAGACATACATTGTGATTAACAAATCGAATATTACCGTGTAGTGAGGTAGGTCTATCTTAGGGTAGAAGGTATTACGAAAGGTGTTCTGTCTTATGGACAGAGATAATTACGAAGAAGAAAAATGTCAGTAAATATACTCAAAAGCAAACGATACTGGGTGCGGACCCAGGTACGCCAGAGGCATGCTAAGATTGTTAGTCTAGTTACTTTTCATTTTACTTCCAAACGGTTGACGGCAAATTGTGGTTAAATGAAACGAATCCAGTCAAGTCGAACAGGCTGTAACTTGTGTGTTTGTGTTAATGCGAAACGTAACACGAATGGCATTGAAGGCGTGCGTACATTTACTAATAATAATAAAACCAAATACTCCGGACAAAACGTTAACAACGACTGGCGCGGATCTGGATTCTGTGTAATGGAAACCATTTTCAAAGTTCTAATATTAGAAGAATTATTTTTAGTAGAATTTTCACAGTGCCTGGTACATTGTCATGAACTACTGGAATAAAATAAGATTGTTGTAACAATAAGGTTGTTGTAACAGCCACTTCTGCGGATCATCGAAAATTTAGAAGACGCAATATAGATATATGTGCTCGTTTTACCGTCTCATTACAATGATAGGTCTATTGAAAAATGACCTATTTGCACCGCGCTGGGACGCTTCTTTACCTTTACTAAGATCTCTCAAGCAATAAGTGTTCAACTCAACATTTACGTTTAAAGGAGTCATTTGCCCGTACAACGGCCTCTTGTCACTACTGATCGAATCTATTGCCCTAATGAATTCTTCGTTGTAGCAGCTTACTCGACTAAACACAAATATGAACTGTAAAAAAATATAGGCGTCGGCTAAGTGTCTTCTATAGATTATCCGCACCGACACTTGTGTATCTTAGCTGTGAAAAAAAAACAATGACCACCCGGATTCTATCTTACTTTAAACCAAAACGATCGAGATACATCACGGCATTACTAGCTTCGACTGCCGTCTGCCAAGCTCATGTGATTACCTAAGCATGAAGTGCCCGCCCTATAGGGCAATTATTACCGTAGTGTCAAACAGAATGTATCACTATTATTACCAAGTATTACCTGAAACTGCGGGCGCGATCTGAAGTGGCCATGACCACAGGACTAAAATAGGTAATCTAAAATCGAAACATTCATCATATGTTGTCTATCGAAAGTAACCTAATGTTTTCTAACGATTAAGATAATTTACCTGTGTTAGATAATTTAGCAACCTGTCAAAATAGCATAATCACGGCACGTGGACAGTTAAGATAATTGTGAATGGTTGCCGTACGAAAGCCCGCACGATCGAATCGACCAGACGGTGAGTTACAAACAGGGATACATTTCCCCCCTCGATATTCGCCAAGCTGTGAGAAGCAACACCTCTCATTCAATATGGACAAGCCTGAGCATCTAAAAACGCGTACCGTTTGCCTTCAAACTCTGGAATTACGCCCGTCGAAGGAACTTCTCGGCCACAAAAAGACCAAATGTTATCAACAACGATCAAGAAGCTATGTATTTTTCTCGCTGCTATACATCACCTCTAAACAAGTCGTATTTACTTTTGATCCAACCTCGTTTTCAGCGCAGCTATACTATTATCCAACACTGTTTTAGCACAGTACTAACCCCATATGGCCTGGACAGGACATGGACCTCGGTGTTTCACCTTCACTGAATCAAGATTTTGAAAAAAAGAAGCGTTCAAAACAACATTAACGACGTTTTTATACCGAAAGCAATGCGCTAACCTATCCCGCAAGAACAGATGTTTAAGGTTGATCGAAATAAGGCTTCGAGATGGAATATTACGACAAACAGCACGGCCATTGAGGCAGAAGATCCACTCTGGCCACCGAAACCATGCGATTCCTAGTGTCTACTAAAAGAGCTCCCAGTTGTCACGATGTGTTGTAGCATACAAGCTGCCGACAATGGCCATACCGAAATGTGGTAAGATATTGGGTAAAGTAAAGAGTTCTATGCTCATTCGTTGCTACGTTTATTGCTAAACTATAAGGACCGTTTTTTATTCATAGTATGCTACGTACGTAGTGCTTCGCAGGCGTTTTAGCGTAGGGAAATTTTCTTAAGGAACAAACCCGCTTTTAGTCTGGCAAGTTTTTCTTGTATAGTCGGCAGTGATTTTCGGATTTCGGACGGTCATATTGTTGGCGCTAGTATTTGTATTGTACGGATAGCTACATCGATACGCTAGTTGCATCCGTAACGTATCCTCGATTCACGTTAACGGGTCTTTGCTTTCAGCTCGTTCATAACTAACACTAACGTAATGATTAAATAAACAATACAGTTATACAAAGCATCAAATCATCCATCCACACATTCGGAACATAGCTAATACGCTGGCCCTAGCTGACGACAACTATTTCATTATAAAAGTTCACAGTGATGACGTAAAGCGAGTGTACATAAACAAAATACGGCGGTATTTCACCAACGAGGCCAAATCTAATCAGTATTATCAGTGTAATTTATATTATTGGTATTCGTGAATCTCCTTGTTAATCACGGTGGATTTTGCCGTCCCAGATAGTACGCTTTCAGTAGCGATGCTTCGGGAGTAACTGCCTGTTACGCAATATACTTACGCAGATCTCTAGCAACCGGATCATCAACACAGACTGGTGGTTGCCCCACACCGATTTCGGTAACTGTGCTTCTGAGGTGGAAAACGTATATCGATTTGTTAGCGCAGGCTGAATAGCCATTCCTATCTACTGGACAAGGACTAAATAAAGGGCAGAGCCTACTATTATTGTCGGGTGATCTACTAATTATCGATTTTTTCCAATCGAAGGAAAGTACATTTTTGAAGAGGGGTTGGATATTTTTAAGCGTTATCGATGTGAAAATTTCGTTCCTAGCAAAAACGGTGGCGATAATAGCGTTGGCACGTAGATCGTTCGTAGGACTTCAATAGCTCCAAGTATCCTCATTTGTCGGCGGAGATAAAATTTTTAAAACATCTACCGATGTTCAGCTTCAGCTAACTACTCGAAGCTTTCGATGTAAAACCAGATTATACACTCATTCTTGGGAATTTGGGTGCAGAAACATCATTTATTGGGCCAGATACCGCTTATTTGCGTACACTGGAGAATTTTTTTTATGCTCTTAAAACCGACTGAGCAAGAATTTTAAGTGTAGTCTAGATCGAAATATGCACGAGGCATAGTAACATGCAATGGTATTGTAACATACACGTTTGATACTGAAAAAGCCACGATAGCTGCGCTATTATGTTAATCGTACTAACTGATGAAGTATGCACAGAAGCCTGACACATAGCAACTAGATTCTCTACAAAGAACCATATTCTTGATAAAAACGTAAATGTTAGATATTACACTCGATATAATTGAGCTCCTTAGATAGACCTGACGCGTTTTATGGGACATTCGCAATGGACTCCAGAAGATCACCGTTCGTAGAATAGGCTTCCTCGAAGCTCATTTTTACGGCCGGCAGAAATTTACGGCCTCTGAGCAACTGGGATTATAGCCATTAACTTGTATGTTACAGGAACAATCAGGAGACTGCTGGATGGTAATTTTTCGTGTTTTTGATGGATGTTTACACTTTACTCTGTTGCATTCAGGTGAAGTTCGACCAATAGCCAGTTTGATCATTTGGAAAACAGCCAACTTCTTGCCTCTCTAATTGAGACAATATTGTTTCATAATATTGTATCTCATACCTGTCAGGACACAGCCAAAATTGCATGTGGTGTCATGTTGTAGCCAAATAGAACTTAGTTTGTGAGAACGTGATGAGTTACGGTACGAACGGCTTCAGTGTGAAACATTTTAACTTATGAGTTTATTATCAGTTAACGATATAGTCGTAGTTTATTCAATGCGCTTCTGCAACCTGTAATCGTATCCGCTTTATTGCTTAACTTGGCATGTGATGTAGTAGTACTAGCCCCTCAGGTCAGTTTGAAGCTAGTTCGCAGGCAAAACGGAGGGGGTTGATACTGATCACGCCCTTGAACCTCTTTACGGCGAAACTACATCCGTTCTATGATATTACATCAGTCAGATAAATTTGCAGATCTGTAGGAAGGGAGCTAGTTGCTATTTACTACAGTACAACGCACAATCGTCATCGCCATGTCGTCAATGTCGCGAAGCTGATAAAGCACTATCACAGACTATATATGAAACGTAACGTTTATGGCTTTATAGACAAAGCTCTCGAACTGCTCGTCAGTGCATTTCAGCACTTTTTTTTTTTCGGCAGCTGCATTCATAGAATGATTTCAATGTGATTGCTAAGATACACGAAAACATACACGTACCGAGGACCCACTAACGGTTATACGCCAGTGGTACTTTACCTATAGGGGGCTGACGCTTCGTTTTCGGATAATATGCTTATAGATCCGTCTTCATAGACAAGTGATATAGGGAAAAGGACAACCGAAATTAAATTCTCGAGGGTCACACACGGCGGGACGTACGGGAATTACTAAACGGCGGGGTATACGGAGATAACTAGCTAGCTAGCTAGCTCTGTACGATTATATTTTGTTACCACCGAGTTTTACCAGACTCGAAAGCGAATACATCGTTTTAGGAAATTCTAACAGGACCTTATATTTGGCTGATTCGAATTTTTGCGGCAAGTGCGCAAGTGCAAAATATCATCTGTAGTTTTCATTTTTCAGGAAGAACGTAAGCTCAAAAAAGGCTTTCAAAAACAACTTATCGTAATCGTAAAACTAGCAACTGTTAAGACCCATTGTTCCAGTTAGCAAACCCAGTGTCACACACTGAAATCAGCCAAACATTTAAATAATTTCAAGCTTATCTAAGCATTGTAAGCTTAATACGACTGAAGCAGAAGACGGCAATCGTGTTATAGCGCAATAGTCGTGTATGAATGGCCGTCTACGGCCTGAAGTTAGCTTAGAGTAACTTCTCTAAGGCCGACTAGGGCAAACGACGTTGCGACGAACACACATAGCGCGCTTGGCATAGCGAGTATACAGCTGGAATACTGCGAGGGATGATTCTTAGTTTCTACGGGCCAGTTAGGGTAGAGCTTTTTATCAGCCAGTTTGTCGTGTTCTGGTTTAAATGTTTTTGGTACTGCTATTTGTTGTGGCTTTACAACAGTGTCAGTATAAGGTGATTTATCTTGTTCAGTGTACCCACTACGGTCTTCATATGTGTCGTAGTAATATTCATAGTCATTCTGCTCATCAGAATTATTAAACTCGTCGTAGTCGTCCTTCCGTACATTGCTCTGGCCAGGGTTAGTCAATTTGCCGTTTTTTGACTGTTTCTCTATCTTCCTATATTCATTTAAGTATTGTATGTCTCTTAGGTACCAGACCTTTTTAGTTTTGCAAGTTTTTTTTCGAAGCGCATCTGGACAAATGGTACGTTTGCCAGTGGGCGAGTCAAAGCACAGTTTGACCCCGTGCAGAATGTCGCTACCGTTTTGACTGCCTTCACAATTGAACTCGACGAGCGTATTGTCTCTGTCAATGGCCAAGATCATGTTATCCAAGGAGACCGGCGCTCGGTTGTTTGGTCGTATAGCTTTCATCTCAAGTAATTTCAAAATATTACTCCGTTGATATAACGTTATGGCCTCCTTGAAATAACCAAAAGTTTTCTCTCTACTTTCTGCATAGGTTAGAACACAAGGCCCATGCCGACGGAATTTTTTCCGCCAAATAGCCCTAGAAGGTGTTGAGGTCAAGCTTGGCCACATAATCCTCAGCTTCCTTTCAACCTTCTCCGGCGGATTAAATTTCACCTTTTTACAGCTACGCGAAGGAAATTCCGAACCTAAAAAATTTGCGGATTTGAATAAATCACGGCGGAACACGTCATAAGGTAATACAAGCTTTTGACCACTTAATTTACAAGCTTGAAACCGCACGACTATATCTGCTAAACCTTTCTTGGCGGATTTTGCAAACTCATTCTAAAATTAAAAAACTTTGCCGTTAAAATTTAAACCTATGCTACGTTTGACCATTTGGTAACGATAAATATAATTAACATCTCAATATGGAAAGTCAAGACAAGAACAAAAAGCAAACTATGTGCCGAACTACATACCATCTCCCCGTAGAATTCTTAGATTGTCAATTATCCATTGTGGAAACTTGTGGAGTTGAATATATTCTCTACAATCAAAGACCGAGCAGTAGCCGGCTGTTGTCACCAGAGTTAACTCGAAAATAGCAAGTGACTCATCCTCGAAGTATAGCACCCCACGCTTCCGCCTTCTTCCAGAAGCACTTAATTCTGCCTCCAAGACCAGTGCTAGTATCACGAATATTTTCACAATCGTCAACTTCATCCGGAAACTGTGGAGCGTTGTTAACATAGTGCAGTTAAGCGCAATATTTTATTCCAATAGAACTTTACTGCAAGAACTGCAGTTAAGGTAGAACTGTTATATGAATGAAATTAATCTAGGCAGTTATGCGGTATGTACGTGCACAACTGATGAGGTCAACATACGCCTATCCAGAACTCTCGTCGAATGCTACCTTACAAGAAATGCCGCTTCATCTCTAATCCTTTATTCGATGCTGAGAGATGAATTAAGTCGTGCAAAACAAAGCATCTACGCTTGATTCCGAACCTAGATCATCTCGCACCACATGAACAGTCCGACGCAGCTTACGCTATTTGAAGCACTTTACTTATCTGACATAACCAGTCCATCCGAAGCCTGAAAGAATCTTACGTTTAACTTCAGCTAGTCGATGGCACAGTGTTGATATCGGCACCTTGCGGGGCACCCTACTTTCGTTTGACCGGACTCGTTGTCGCTACGACATAATCGCATCCAGAGAGCTTAAGTGAGCTGTTGACTTAAATCTATATCGTATCTTTTTTTGGAAATGTCCTGTATATAGAAACCCTGACTAGCAGGTACTCTAAGGTGATGACGCCGTCAAGCAGTCTGTAAATGTGCATGGTGTCTACGAGTATCTATCTTGAAGACAATAAAAACGTGAAGCGTTTCATCATCACTAACGCGATACAAGTAAATTTAATCATATGAAAGTTTTTGTACCTGACCATATATGCACAACAGGTTAGTGGTCGATGAAGTTTGGGTAAACACTCCATGTTAGAACTTCATATCAGTAAATACTAAAAAGAAATAGACAGAACTGTTTGTACATGTGAACTACATATATATGCATACCATCCTTCACTGAAAAATCAATGATTCTTCCGTGTGAGATCTTTTTCTAATCGTCCCAATCTATTGTGATACCGTCGTGAAAGTAGTTCCCGCAAGATATAATACACATTTGCCGCCATTTTCGCTAATTCCTATATTTTTCAAATTCAATCGTAGGGAAAGCTGTTCGTTTGGTCAGTGTTTTTTTACTTCGTCGTGTCGTTCTCCTTAATTTTTGGATCTAAGGAAAATTTGAAGGAGGCTAAGTGTGACGAGTGCGAAATTAAGACGTCAAAAAGAAGATCTGCTCTAGGAAAAGTGACATGTGGGCTGGTATCCTATTGGTGACCCATTAATTGAGTAAACAAGTAACAATCATTTGTGTGAATTTCTTCACTACAGTAGCTTGCATATAGATAGCGTTTGATTATTACTAGACAACAAGGTACGAGATCTTCCTAGAGACCACAAATAAACGTGACACAATACGCACCTCTAAACCGCTTTTCACAGTGATCAGATGGGAACACGTTTTCCAAATTGAGCAATTCTAATTATTCTTTTTATTATTATAATTTTAAATGTCGCTCGTTCTATGTAATTTGATTTCTTTTAAAGTTTCAACTAGTTTAATAAGGAACCGATGAATAGAAGTCGTTCCGATTTCCTCAGCGAATGGGAAGATGTACGGAGGATGTCTTTCCATCATCACTAGGATTTTTCATCGAATTTCTGCACTGTCGCTGACACCGTTTACTAGAAAGTAATATATTGCTCGTCTATAGAATGAAATCCACCGTCCAAATTGTACTAGCTATAACGACGTCGTTTTTTTCCGGTTCTGCCATAACTATAGAAAATAGTTGCCCTTGTTCAGTGTAGGTATAAAACGCTAAAAAGTTTACGGCATTCGCTGAACTGACAGGTTTCCATAGTAGAACACAAACGAGAGCCATTTGGATACTATGGGTAAACATAGGGAAGAAGTTTATACGTCTTATTAGAAAAAATATTATTGGGGTTTTCTTAACTGATTTATATACCTATCGTCTAAGTGGTATAAGCGCTACGGCACAGGGTTCCATTGGTTGCCGCCTACCGATTACCCTCCTTGAGCATGCTTTTCATTTAGGCTGACACACGCGCCAAAGAAAAAAGAGACTTCTGGACGACCCCCGGGAATTTATAAAAAAGCATCGCGATATCCTGCGCCTAATGCGGTTCAATATCGCTATTGTTGATCTTCTTTTTAACTAGCATAAGGCTGACGGTCGTTCTCTACAACGAAGCTATAAAATGCTTCGTTATCCGAGATGATTAAACAACGAAATTCCAGTTAAAAAATATCACTAGGTTGTCAAAAACAGATCCCTGCGTTACCAATTCAAAACATAATACTATTACCCGCTTAATACGATATCAGTTATTTGCCTTATATCTGATTTATGAAACTAGCTTGGTTTACGGGTGGAATCAATTATAATATTTCAGCCAAGCACTCGATCGACAGGCGTGGTACTCTAGAAGATTTTCGAAGGACCTGATGGATGTCTATATCGAATATTTCTAGTCCAGCATTTGCGCCTACGCTGTCACCCTAGATACTCGGAATCTGGGACTCTATATTCTAGCCTGTTACGGAAGATCATCTAGCGTTTGTGTTGGGTCATAATGTCGTTGTCGATAAAAAAATCCCTAAGAAAACAATTAGTTTTTAATTCAGGTGCTACTTGATTACATGCCGGTGCCGAATCAAATAAAAGTACATTATTTTATTTAATATGCGCATATTATGCTGTATGCGAATCTACTATACGCTAGCTCACAGCAAAATCCTTCTATAAATTTATACCGCTCTTCGATTTGCTAAAATTGAAATCTCGCAAACGTTGCCACAAATATAAAACGTAACTCACAATATGGCCAAATAAGCGAAAACTTGGCCAAACTCGGTCTATTCGAAGCATCGAAATAAAAACCTCGTTCGTGGGGTTCGTAAGATAAGAGTTGTTCATATGTGTTTGTTTGACGTTTGTACCGAGAACAAGGTGTGGGAATAGAACCGATATAATGTGTGTTATTATTATGTGTATACATGTAAAATATGTATACACATACAATGATATACGTACGTACAATTATAACGTGGTACTACTACTAACGTGGTACTACTAGAAAATATTTGTCTTTATTTTGAACGCGTAGGATTTTGTCCACGGTACATGGCTTCCATATGGAGAGTGAGGTTTGATTTCTATCGGTACTACTAGAAAATATTTGTCTTTATTTTGAACGCGTAGGATTTTGTCCACGGTACATGGCTTCCATATGGAGAGTGAGGTTTGATTTCTATCTAGTGAGCATCATTTTTCCCCAGCCCAATTTTTGCGCAAACACACGTTACTATTATATCAACGTGCCGTCGCATTGTGTTATTGCAACTCATCTTTTTCCTCATCTTAGAAATTCATCATCTTTTATTTCTATCAATGAGATTTACCCACATCTCCACCATATTAAGTAAGATGTCGCCGTGAAAATAAACCGTTTATTGATGTATAATAAACAGCTTTTAGACTCAAAACATGTATATGAGGTGCTCTGAAGCGTCGCTGATACTTTCCAAACCGGTTGCAAGAAACTGTAGACAAAACGCCCATTCATCCTACACTACGTTATTATGGGCGAACAAAATCCAAGACGTAGCGATAAGCACCCACAGCATATTCATCCGATTAATGGCACTCGAATTCGGGCCAGATTGCTTTGTTTGTTGCTTCTCGGTTGTTTCAGTAACTCCCTCGGTATTTACGTCGTCGTCAGCCTGCCTAGCCCGCAGTTTATTTACTTGCGGCCTAGTACTGATTTGCCGATTCTGCGTGTCCGTTACTCCCGTACTCGCCAAGCTCCGAAGCGGCGTTTTTAGATACCATACTCGTTCGGTTTGACAAGTAAGGGTTTTATTAGGTTCGCTCGGGCAGGCGACGCGCTTGTCTAGCTGTTGACTGAAGCACAGCGTTATTCCTCCGAGAATATCAGTGTCATCGTGTTTACCTTCACAGATGTATTCGACCGTCGACGGATCTACATCAATGGCAGTTCGGAGTCGCCCCAGCGAAACCGTTTCATTGTCATTTTCTTTAATGCCCACAGCTTCAAACAGCTTCATTGGATTGCTTCGTTGGTACAGTTTTATAGCAGTCGTAAAATACTCAAGGGGCGTATAGTTCTGTTTTGTTGGATTGAGGGAACATGATGCATAGCGATTAAAATGTTTTTCCCAAAATGCTTTATCAGATAGTGTGCTGAAGCTTGGCCACGCAGAGCTAATTTCATTGCGGATTGTTTCAATATCAGAGACGTTGAACTCCGTCTTCTTGCACTTGCTTAGTGGGGCTTTTTGATCTGCAAGAACAGACTAACTCGTGAATATCAGCATTTAGGCAAAGCTTGAGTACTGCGATTCCCGAACCGTGGGACGGGGGACCGCCACGAAAAGGTACGAAAAACGTCGAGAAAATCGAGCACCTAATAGTCACCCTGATACATAACATGTGTCAACGTACAGTGAGTGGGTCAAATATTTTCGATATTAATCGAAGTCTTACTATTGTACTGTTACTTCACTGAACGATTTTCTCGCCTACGTCTTCACATACGGGGTATTCGTATACCGAAGCTTAATGTGCCATAGCGTTAAAAAAAAATAAAGCGTATATCTAATTCCTTCATTATCTTAAAGCTGACAATGACTGCAAAAATTATGGCTTCATGAAAAAATTTGATTGGCTGTATACCATCTACTATCGATGCGCGTAGGGAGCCAATAGTCCACATTGGTATGGAGTCTTTCGCCTGTAGCTTTCTGCATGCGTGGACTGAACAGTATCCTGGCCACGTTCTAACGAATAGCTTAATTACCGACGAAGATCCGGTGGTGTTCATTGTGGTAAGCTCTGATGGTGCCAATGACGGCTCATGGGCCTCTGATGTCTGCAAAGCCACTCCGTGAATCACGACTAATACCACGGCCACAGAATACATCCTGAAGCCCTGTAGAGAAAAAACCAATCTCAGTTGCTAAAATCACGATAAATGTCAGATAGAACTTTTTCGTGTCCTTTCACAAAGTACCCCTACGTAATAGAGCACAGCTGACAGCACGACTAGCTACAGGGCACCTTTTAATCGACAGCTAACAATGTTACAGCTCTTGGTATGACACAAGTAAACGCCTATGTTGTACCAAGCAATATGTGTCAACGCGTTTGGCTTCTCGATAAAATGAGCTTTTGCTTATTCCCAATGCCAACGTTCTTTACGATTACTAACCTCTGAAGCTGACTTGACCATTGTCCAGATTGCCATCTCGTTGTTGTCTGGTTTATAGCAGAGGATATAAGTTTGTGATAACTGGATGGAGCTAATAACGGGGACTCGGATTAAGAGAGTTTCTAAATTTCAACTCAGCGGAAGCACCTAAAATTGGAAAGTAGTCCTCGGCTTATCCTTATATTATAAGACTCGTAAGTAAAGTTAGCAAATAAATTCATCCAGTTTTTTTTTTTTTTTTTTTTTTAGCTTTCTGCATACATAAATATTGTCGTATTAGGAAAATATTCAAAATGGCGGTGAATTCTTTTGATGAAATCGTACGCCAGAAAATGAGTCTTTTACGCGCGCGAAGGACCGCCTAAAAGCCAACGTGTCCAAGTTTTTTCGTTTACGTAGTGGTAGTAGAAATGTTCGTCCAGTAAAATTGTCAATGGTGCTACGTATCAATACTTCACATGATTAAATATACTACTAGTCTCTAAGAAGGCTTAAAAAACCAAGAGGTAATATAAACATAAAGGGCTCACATGAAACTTACATTACAAGCGTTCTCCGCTTATTAAAATCGCTTTGAATAGGTAAGAATACAGCTCTGGAGGTGGATTCGATTTTCAGATCACTTTATTTTTCCCGGCATTACCATTAATAATCCTTTGTTGTGGGCGAACGTTCAGTATTTTGATCATTTTTTTCGACTGTTACGTACGATGAGCACACTAAATTTCAAGCACTTTTAGCATGGACGCTTTCTAGTTAGATTTCAGGTTCACTAGCGTTCGTTACCAGCGCTAATCCGGGTCTCAGATACGGTAAATAAAGGTAACCGACTTTGGTATTGTCCAACATTATCGATTATGCAGCCCGCAACTAATATTATGTTACGATAAATAGGAGCATTTGAGGCTTTTTTTTCTTTTGAGTCCATGTTTATGACACATCTTTCCAACCGACCCGAATCGACCGGAATAGTGATTATTGTATATATATATATATATACATACATATATAATGACGGGCCCAATTTGACTGAGTATAAATATCATTTTCAAGTAGGTCCTCATACCTTTAGCTGACTTGACAATTGAATTACATTGGAACGATAATTGAATAAATTTAAGCTTGCTACCTTAAATACTACATGTTCGATACTACATGATAAAATGTATATTATCCGACATACTGTGGCACTCACGTTGCCATTAGACTTTAACGATTAGCGCGGACGGTACGGTATTCGTATACCTGTGGCAATAACCAAGCATGCTAGCGTTTTTACGTCGCGTTTGTCTTCAGTAATGTTCATTTGAAGAATATCGTATCCGTCTTGCGTGCCTTGAACGTCATACTCAAAGATCAAGCTATCTCCCGGAGGGTCGAATTAACTCGTTTCGACCGACATTTATATAACAAACTGCAGTAATTCTAATCAGTTGAACGCAGTAATATCGTACACAGGCCTTAATGATATTTTTCAAACAGTCAAACAACGAACAAAGGCCTGCTGATTAGCTAATTACATAGCACCCCTAACACTTTAAACATTGCTGAGAACAGTTTGCGGAAAAGCTTACTTATAATGCTTTTGGCTACATTGAACTTGAGTTAGTACTTTGGTAGTTTGCTAGCAATAAGGAAACGGATAGAGGCGCGAATACTCAATAAACTGTTCAGTGCCACATCACACAGACGTCAACTTTTTCGCCATTGCAATTAGCTGGCATTGAATAATCATATAGTAATAAAATGTAACTGTTCTAAAAATTCGTAAAAAAAAAAAAAGCAGCAATATTACGTTCAGAAATACTAGAAGATGCAACGCATGATACGTGACAACTTCCCCGGGGTTGTTGTCATCTATTACAGATAGGTACGAGGATCCTAAGGCTCTTCGGGTTAGTTGACCATTTAGAAGGAACTGTAAATATGTTAACGCGCACAAGGTTTACCTAGCATAATAACAAAATCGCCCTATATTGATGGATTTTTGTTCCGGGAGTGCGTGCAACTGTAGCAACTATCAGATGAATAAATACTCAAATAGTAATGTCAAAAAGGTCCCCGTTCTTTCGTCCATTAAAGGAATTCTTAGGATGAAACCTTACCTAGCTAATTCTGACAGTTGGTCTGGCGTCTCGTCTGATCTAAGTGGAATCGCTTTTGAGGTTTGTGGGTAGAACCCACTAGCCGTGACTAAGTATATTTCTATGATGTTACGCCGAGAACGCGACGTACTGCAGAACTGCTCACAAGTTATTGGAACAGAAAATAACTGTAGACATTTAGTTCCCTTGGTTTTTTTCACGGATAACATATTACTCTATTAGCCTTTTAGAACTCTTTGTATAGCAAATCAATTGAACGTAAAATAAATCTGCAAACCAAGTGTGGGCGATAAGCCTAGATGTAGAGTAAAAAAACATTACCGTATATAAATCCTACTGAGAAGTAGCAATACACACCAGAATATAGTACACCTCTTGAAGGGTACAAGCAATCTCGAATGATATTTCCCTTCGTATTTACTTCTCTGAAGTTTACTTCATTGATGCGATCCGCTCCTTTGAGGCCTGATGATGACAATAGAACCGTATTGAACTCAGCGATTCTTGTGAATCAGTCGCGTGTATTGATAAGCGATATTATTGGTCTTTCCAGACTAAGTTAACTATTAACTTAGTTATTAATTTTAGCTCGAGTACTGTCTTAGCTTAGCATCGCTCCACACAGATTGTGGCCCCTTCTAGTAACAAGGAGCAAACGTTGCGCCGTAGCTAAATAAATCGTCCAACATCAAATCGGTACGTTGAATTCTATGAAGTTGTCCATAGACGAAAGGTCACGAGTAGATCTGAACAGATAATAAATTCAAAACTCATACGCGGATTTCGTAGTACGTTACTATACGTAGTTAAAACTATTACAGATCGAGTCATTGTTGATGTGTCCTAACCGAAAAGCTGGACGCCTGTCGAAAATCCACTTTCTTCTTAGCAGTGACAACCTGTTAGTAGCCGTTCGAGGTCGTTGACGGTTACCAATGGCAATTTCTTTAGTTACTTTATTACTTTAGTTACTTATTGAGTGCATGATTATGTCAGGTGAGCATATACTGAAATAGCTAAAATATTCTTTTGTAGGACCTGTTTTTGTCTAGGATCAGTATTTGAAACATTAAATTAATGTTATGAAGATTAAGTGTTCTGAGCGCGGCAGTATTTTATGATGAAGTGAAGGACGAGTGGCAATCGAGATAAGCGTGGCTCCCGTTGTCACTTTTTTTTTCGTTATGTAAAAGGCACATAGCGAAACGCATATGTAACTGTATATATAAAATAAAATGGATAATTTATTACATATAGAAAGTCCAATGAAATGATCAGAGTGTATATATTGACTGCTTGCAGGTGGGAACCCTTCAGCCCTGCCGTAACAGTAGTAAATGACACTGGTGGCTTATTATCTTTATTTATTCAGATATTACACCCATCCTCGTATAATCAAAGTATAATATATAATATAATATTTTCAATTCATTTGTACTTTACTTGACGGTACCAGTGACTTGAAGTTAGCATCAAGGAGCATGATTGTTGCGTTGGTTGCGTAAACCAAACGAATTGATGTTAGAAATATGTTATTAATCAGACAGTTTATGTCCAGTCTTTGAAGATAGTTAGTAAGATCAACAATGAAAAGACAATTAGAATCAGCGTATAGGTCATGCCGCGGGTACCATATCATGTAGTGGTGATAAAGGACGGTTTTCGATTGGTGCGATAGTCTTCTGGCCTGTTTTTGAAGTACCAAACGTATGGACTTTTGCTAGAAGTGTTTGTGCTCCTTATGTTTGGACACGAGATGCGCTACGATCAAAACATTTTCATCCGCTAAAGAACGTCGCCATTATTTTTGCTCTCTTGGCAGAAGAACTCGTCAACCATTAGACGTTTTACTTGTAAAGGGTTGTCTCCTCGGTACAGCTCAATGCTGTTCGTGAAATGATCAAGAACCGAACAAGGAACCTTCGTTTCATCGAGGATACATCTCAAGAAGGGTTGAAACGCCGCTTCAAATAAACCCAGGAGCAATGGCCGTGAAGCTTCGTCGCAAAATTTCCAACTTAGCCGAGATCGAATTGAGGTAGCTTAAGTCGAACTTGATGTTGTGGCATTTTTTTTGGAAGTTTCCTGTAACAACGATAAAGGCAACAACGCGATCTTGACGATTGAATGTGAACTGCCCAATCAGTCACAGGCACGAACAGCTCCAGGTAAATAAGGTTTATGTGGGGCTATTCGTGCTTTACTTTATACACATACGTTATAGAGTATAACTAACGATTATAGCAAATTATGTGTTACACATCTTAAACCACCATGATATAGAGGATTACAGAATGGCTGCTCTGAAACCATTAGCAATACCAGCCGAAACAGATTTGAATCTGCATGTCACGGGACGTTCGAGCACTCTGTTTTTAATGACAGAAGATATTTTTGTTCAGAAAACCAAATTTGGCTATGAAGACACTATTGCGTTTCAGGTTGGCTTGCAACGTAGGTGGTCCTTAGATCATATAAATTAATAAGGAGCTAGTCCTAAGCAACGATGAAAGCTCTGGTAGTACACACAGCACAACGACAGAACAGGTGCTATCATTTCCCTTTAGGTTCCATTATATATATACTGAGTAACCTGATTAAAATTGCCGCCCCACTGGTAGCGTCTGCACTAACGTGTCCTGTGAGACCTGCCGCATTACATTCACCCATTTAATGTCTATCTGTGCCCATGGGTTCGTGTGTTGTTGCTGAATTTACCTAGTGCCTCGCAGAAGGACCCATGCACCAGCATATATTAACAGTAGCAGAGATAGAAGATAACTGGATTGGTAAATGTCGTGCGATCACGCGCATAGGGCATCGGCGCTGTTGCTATTAATGGATGTTTGATACTATTGATTCTCAGGGTCAATAGGCCTAAGCAAGGCACTTATAATGACAATGATTTCAAAGCATTTATGTCCATGAAATGTATAACCAAATATACTACTGCAAATATACGCTACTTGATATCAATTATTGATCAATAATTCATCCTCGAAACTTAGGGGATTTCACCCGACATCATATATTTCAGTTTATGCTCATATCTTTGAGGGTAAGCAACGTATAAAATAATACGGCAATCATAACAAGCTCACAAGTCGTATTGACTGTTCTGATCGCATCAGACGCTTTCGACTGATCGCCAGCAGGATTCGTTAGATACCAGACTTGTTTGGTCTTACATGTTGGTCTTTCATTGGCAATTTTCGGACACGAAATTGCGCGGAGTGAACGTGGATGGTAGCAGAACTTCATCCGTTGAAGGACATCATATCCACTTCGATTTCCTTCACAGTAGAACTCGATGGCCTTATTCTGTCCATTGAAAAGCCAATTGATTCGGCTGAGCGATACCGGTGTAATATTGTTCTGCGAAATGCCACCGAGTTTAAAGTTTTCGTCTATTTTAAGTCCGTCGTAGAGTAAAATTGCCGTCTTGAAATAATCATACGCTGACACCATTGCTGTTTCGTCATGACTAATTGCACACTGACCAAAATGCTTGAAACGTCTCTCCCAGACATGTTCAGGTTTTTCCGAGGTAAAGCTTGGCCACGTCGCGATTAGCTCTGGCAAGATCGGCTTTAGAGTGGTGAAATTCAATTTCACGTCGGAGCAGTTCGTTGGAATTCTCTTGCCTGAAAAAACATCGGCGGAATTTTCAAAGCTCAACTCGTCGATTGCGTTCTGCGATACCTGTGACTCTTAGTTACTCATCCTCTATGCCTAATACGAAACATGACACGGAAATGGCGGCGAAGTATTACCGGAACGAGGTTATTATTGAGGGGATCAGTTTTGTCTGTCTGAGGATATCGGGCGCGCTATGCTACTAGTATACATCTATATTAATCGACCGCGGAGTCGTCAATAGTGGCCCACTACACAAGAGCTTGTTAAATCAATGCCGTTTAATTGGTATATGAATCGTACAGCTTTCTGTAGTAGTACTAGTAGGTGTTAAGGTTCAATAGGTGCATTAACGTTAGTAAGCAAGGCTCAAGCAAAACCGCGTACTTACCATCTGGCTGTAACGGAATAAGACCGAAAATAGTCCATGGTTTATGTGAATGGTTGTACCCCGCTGGTTCACACTTGCGAGTGAAACAATAACTTCCGTGTGTCCACACGGATAATTTAAGTAAGCTGACTAGTCGATAGTTACCATGGGCAGCCCACACGTTGCGTACGGGGGCTATTGTTAATAGTGAAAAAAACAATACAGGAACGAGCTTCATTCCGAGTGCTTTGAGTCGTATTAGAAATGGCAAAACGTTTGAGCGTACTCAAATCGCTCGTGTCTTACTTGTCAAGCGAATATTATAATATCTATCGTTTTCTTACGCGTCGAATTCAACATGTTCTTAAAGTCAGTTCGATAATATGTGCTAGACTAAAAAAACTCGAGTCCAAGAGATGGTTGTTTTTGTAGTCGTTAATACAACTGAATAATATTTTCACTATTTATATGTTTAAGCCAACCATTTTAAGTGGATTTCGCTGTGGTCGCCTGACGAATTTATAGTTGTGCCTTAGCGATAACGAGTTGACAACGCTAGTTGTTAAGTAGGGTTTAAGGTAGACTCGTTTCCGGAAGACGTAGTCATCGACTGGTTTTCAGCAAAAGCGTATTTGTGATGACGTTCCAGAATGGTATTGCGGTTACTGCGGAACATTTCCGAAGTATTTTTTGTAGGATTGAAAACGTGAGGTCGCGCGGACTGTAACGTCGCAGGTATGATAGGAAATGAAAGAAATTCGTTCGCGTATACTCTTAGTGTGGTCGCGATCAACTCCAATCGCTTATGGAACCACGGAACATCTAAAATGTACGCATAGTGTACCCTATTAGTGTGCATAATAATTTACGTACAATAAAAATTGCAAAACGCTTGTCGAAGATGCATAGCTTTCCTTCCCGGCAGCCCTATGTGCCTTCTGGATGATTCGTAACGACGGAAGATAACGGTAAAACAAACGTTTACGTACCAAACCTGGTAATAATTAGTACTTCACATGGTTTGCAAGCGTTCTGTTTCTGTGGCCCTGCAGTGCTAGATTCTATTGTGTATACCTATAAATAAACTACAGGTTTAATCATAAAAGCAAACAGAAGCTGATAAAGCGCGAGGAACAGGTTAAAGCGGGTTCCTTTCCCGCCAAAAATTACCAAGAGCTCCGGCCAGCAGGTAATGCTGTTTCTACCAATATTTGTCATCGTGTCGTTTTTTTTTAATGCAATGCCAGATCGAGCCATTTAGTTCAGATCGAGACAGGCGTCGTTCTGAGCCTCGTTAGGTAAAAGCACAACCTGATTTCGCCTTTGACTTTGGTAAGCGCTCAACAGCGTATACGTCGAGCAGCTGTCGTGATATCCGAAACGAAAACCTACCTTGCCATCGTTAGGCATAGTGCGTAATTTATTAAGCATCGATGCTTTGTACAGCTTAACGACTCTGTAGAAGTAGTCGATTCATATACGGCGTTAAAGGCGCAAGCTCCTGACTCAGGAAAATTTCTTTCCCGAAGTATTTTGCTAGAATTTGAGGTTCTTCTATTGTAAATAGCTTTGGCCGAACAGCTCAAACGTCAGATAGATGCCATGAACGAACGTACTTAGCGTCGGAACCGAACGGTCTTTTTCTAGAAAAATTGCAGAATCGCCATAGTTTTTCGTGTTTTTATTTATTAAATGTTTATATTTAGAAACATGCCCATTGGCCTACTTACGCTATTTAGTTTTCGGTATCTTAAACGCTGCGTTGTATCGGAAAGATTCCATTACCTTCGCCTTGCAATACTTCCAGAAGGCGAATCAAAACATTGTCATACGCACGTAATGGAATGCGCCGTATCGTTTGAGGTTCAATTGCAATACCGAGGATGCTGCAACACCTAAAATGTCATGTTAACGAGGGTGTGTCTGGCGCATTGAGGTGCCTCTGGGGCATCATTATAGCGAATCGATGGATACATTGAATCGATTAAATTCTAGATAAAACTTTATTAATTAAGACAACATGCCTTTCATATTTGTGAGACTTTTTTGTGTTGTCCAAGGAAATAATTTATATGTAGTTACTTGCTGTAACCGCCAACGTAGCACCTCGAACAACTGATATATTCTATGCCTATCGTGCAGACCCCTTCTAAGAGACGTCCTGAGCACTCTGGGTGTGCCCGACCGTATGTGACTGATTTTAGCCTTCCAGTGGACTTTTCGCCGCAACAATAACATAAATTAGCTATGATGATCGAGTTGGGAATATATTATATATATATTATTATAATTATAAAAGTGAATTATGTTCACTTTTGTGCTAATCAGGTTGATTGATATACGCCTAAGTCACTATTAGAATGGATGAACCTGTAAATGGTGGATATTTGCTAGCACAATTTTCCTAATACGATTGGAAGCGAAACGTTGTATCTAATTAAATAGTTTATATAAATTACGGTTGGACAATCATCTCTTGACCATGTGCGAAATTTCGGGGTATCATAGAAGGAAGGACTAATTGTAGGCTTGGAGCGGGCGGCCACTGCTAAGTATTGCCAAAGAATTACGTTTCTGCTGCAAATTTCATGCTGGAAACCTTACCGTTAAACACATACATGCATACATTGCCACATTAAAGATTGCCATAAAGACGATGATAGTAGTTGGACCATGATAAACTGACGATTCTAGGTACTTTGGCGCCTTAACTAAAGTCAAAACCAATAAATCTAAAACCTGAACAGGAACAGGCATGACAATTCCGGACAAAATTAAGAAAGTTGCCGCCTACATTGTTCGGGCACGCCAATGAACCAATTTTGGCCCAAAAACGACAGAAATATGTATTTTCCTCATTTATGTTAATTAGTATGATTAGCTCTACTGAAGTTGCACAATCCAATATTCTTGGTTGCTAAGGCCCCACTCCATGACGCGAGTTGTGATGATTTCTATTAATTAAAAAGAAGACTAGAGCAAATGAAGCTTGTATGATGGAGTTGGACATAGTTGAGGTCTAGTTGAACGAAGTCTGGAAAAAATGAAGAAATCTGTTGATTTTAGATAGAAAATTGTCAAGAAACTCATGTAGTGCTCCGTTGGATTTGAGGATGGCTCTTAGCACAAAACTAAGTACGCCTATGCTCAGTTTCAGGCCTAAATTGTTTCACGATTCTGTTATTTGAGAAATGGCGAGCACACCATGAGTGCACCATAAATTTAACAATCGGCAAAAACATTAGCAGAATGTAGTCTGCTTACTAAGAAAGTACTTCGATAAAACAGTGTATTTACCCTCGAATATCACAAATAAACTATAGCCCAAAATGTGACATATTTGCGTAGTCCTAAATTGTATATATATATATATATATATATATAAATATGTCACATTTTGGGCTATAGTTTATTTGTGATATTCGAGGGTAAATACACTGTTTTATCGAAGTACTTTCTTAGTAAGCAGACTACATTCTGCTAATGTTTTTGCCGATTGTTCTATTCTATGATTCTATATATATATATATATATGAATTAGAATCATTTCGCAATTAAGAGGTCTTTGTAGTGTTGTATGTAAGGCGAAGAGGATCGTATGTCTGGTTCAACAATAAACCACGTAGGGTAATCTCACGCAATGGACTCACATTAATTCATATTTAATGCGCAAGTACAATTCCTTTTCAATGTTGTTCTGATCGTAAGCTCCGCTGTGAAAGTGGAACTTGCTGTTCAACTTAACGGCATAAAACTAAAGGCTTGCAAATGATCAGTTCGTTTTGCTTACACAAAATCTGTGAAAAATAAGTTCACCTAACCCAATAGGGTTATGAATAGCAACAGTATTATGAACCCAATCGTATGAGTATAAAATGTTTTGATATACGAATCGTTATTTTTACTTCTAAAAAACACATACCGTACAGAGTTTGAGGTATGTTATATGTCACGGCAGTCTTATAAACTTTATACGAGAACCTTAGACCGACAAGGGCTCAAAATGGCTATTTTGTCGTCATGTTTCCGTGCTCCTGCTGGTTTCTTGCTGAAACGAGTTTACCCAAGACTACCTTTATTCTTATAAATGTCCTAAAGCATTTATTCTTAAGCGTTGTATCAATATTAGATTATACTCGTTTCGGTCAGAACAAGCAAGTTCGTTCTGTGAACCTTGTAGAATCCACAAGGGCTTTGCGTAACGTGCCTTTTTTTGTGAGCTGTCGTTAACGGCCCATTCTGGCAGACAGTTCCCAATACGTTGACATCAGGGAACGAGTTCGCCTGTAGGCTTTGTGCGCCTATAATGATCTATTGACATATGAGCTAAAACTTTACTAGTACTTAATCCAGACTATTTCGAACGTTTTCTAAATTAGTTTTGTTATATCAAAAGTTTTATGGACTTCTCGTCTCCAGTAGAAGGCTGGATTGGCACCCATATGCGTCGAAGCTTCGATTGTTCCAAGCTTGTATTGAAAATATTTGTAAAATTGCGGCAGTAATTTTTGTCCTGGAGTCTCATTTGCTGGATTTTAAAAGATTTAGGAAGTTTAAGGAAGCCTTAGCGGCTATAGAAGATGTTAAATGTACAGGTCAAGCACCGATATTGACAAGGAAATGTGAAAGAGCACATAGTCGTAGTTTAAAGCCCATAAAGTATTTTCGGAAACACCGTCTCCTGTCGCCTACTTCTAACGTAGTGATACAATGCAGTCGAAAGCCCTGTCTTGCATCGCCACTTTTCATACATCAAACGCATATATTTTAGTTGAACTACTAGTATTTCCGTTAATAATAAACGTTTTCAAAGTAGTCAAAACAAATGGGCAAAATTAGAGGCAAACAAACATTTTTTACTCATCTATCATTTTCCACCACGTATTATTATTGTTCGGTCCATGTGTTTGAACGATGCGGTTATTGTCTAGTTTATAACAGCATGTTGTTTTCTTTTAGATGTTATATTGTTGCCCTGCTAATGGTCCAAACTCATGGAGACACACGGAGTGTTAGGTTGCGCAATGCGAGGTTCACTGTTCCGAAGTAAATAGAGCGTTGAGTAGGATTGTGCCGGGCACTGCTAGATAAGCTGAGTGTCTCAGATCTTGATCGGTTTGCTGTTGTTATTAAGTCAACAAAGAAATAAATGATTTTCCGAAGGATGAGGTTACCTCTTTGTTTGACCTTCTCACAAATTAAACCAAATAGAGAAATTACACTTTTTAGCAATGGCTCGCACTATTACTTGGCTCGATCCCCGCTTAAATCAAAAATTAGGAGAGAAAAAAAACGCCTTGTAGAAGCAGATAGCTTTGTCAAAATACTTTGTATAACTTTTCCCCTTTATTGAGTCAAGAGTACATTTTCCATATTGACTAAAATAACTGATTTCTAAATGAAGAGAAATTCGTTCAGTTTAGCGGAAATCATAAATTTGGTGTGACGCTAATGAAATATTGTATTGCACTCTGTTATGGACCCGTCATGCTCATATTCGGGGGGTTGTTTCTTTTTATGTCAATTGTATTTATCTGCGCATATAGGTGTCAAAATACGACTGGGCAATCCTTCTCACAAACTCTGGGCCTTGTAACAAACACATCGCGATTTCTCAATAGATAATGAGAATAATAGTAGTAACAATGTATATATATATAGCTATACGCCTTGCTAAAATAATAATAATAACATTTTTCAATATTTTAAAGCATGCTTTTCAAATTTTCCTGATAAACTACCTTATAAATCGACAGGTAACAGCATTTTGGGGGATATTTACCAACAAGCAACTATATCCCCTGACAGATCGCAGTGTGCACACTTCGTGCGAAACGGTTATGGTATTCCCGGACCGACGATAGCACACAAATTGATTGTCCACGTTTGGTTATCGGAAAATTCGATATAATCATTTATAAAGCAATAACCTGTTCTGATCTGCGATTGCAACGCAAAAAAGACCTTGACATTGTGATGGACAATCAGGTAAATCAGGCTTCATTCTGAAAGCTCTGTTTCAAACGCTGTTTGTTCAAAAACTGTTTTGTCATAACACTACGACTATTGCTTCCATATGCGATACGCATAGAAGGTCAAACTCTAGACATGTTTCAAATCGTTCTACAATGATTATAATTGTATCATATTGTTGTATGAACAAAGTGTCAAAAATTACCAAGTAACTAAGTGTGCATTTAAGTTTGTGACGCTTCGTTTGTCTGCGGAATTATCAACAAGGTGTAGCTAGAATTATCGAACAACTTAAGGTGTTCTTCTGTGATTATCAGCGTCATCATAGGCAGTATATGAGAAATTATTATACTAGCAAATGTATGGCACACATCTAGGTGGGTATTATAGATAGATCGTGCCTGTTATGACTTACGTAATGGAAATGGATCTGATCGAATAATTTGGGGCGAGCAAGCTTCTGATGCAGCACTCAGGTGCGCTATATTCTATGTATTACGTATTATTTAAGTATACTTATTATATTTATTTAAGTATTAAGGTACTGCGAGTACGTCGAGCCTTTGCATTCACACAAACAATTTCAAGTAACTTGATCTGTTCATATGTTCAACTTCGATGTGTAAAGACGCATGTAGATTTTGACGTATGGACGTTAGACGTAAGAGCGCTAAAATCATCTTGGTAAAATTAGAAATCTGACAGAATTGTATGTAAATCAGACATTAACAGATAGAAATTGCGTTGATTGAAAATGCACAGGATTATCCCCGTGGAAGTTAGAGCCAAACAGAGACGATACGGTAATTTTCAAATCTTTAAACAAGCTGTGGATAATAATCCACTTTCAGTTTAGGGCGTGAAGACGTTCTATATTTAAAAGCTCTTTTATAAATAACAAATCTAAACGTCTGCTGTCACTTGCAGACTATGCGACTCGATCGATGTCTTTCTATACCGAACCTGCGGCGTCATCAACATCCGTCCCCAGTTTTGGACATAAAGCTTATAAGCAAATGACTTCAATAATTAATATAAAGCCAAAAACAGAAAAAAAAAAGTCGAGAAATGAACCCCGAGGGATTCCGTATGGCAATTCTCATTCGCAGACAGATTTTCTATTCGTTAGACAGCTTTGTAACTACCTCAAACAAAAAATATCAATTTCTTAAGAAGCGTGTTCGTCTGCATAGAGTCGTATGATCGGCCCGGCCGAACAGATTATTAAAGTGAAGCCAATGCGATAGAAATCGATATTTTGCTGTTAATATTAATATGAGGACAAGCAGGATAATGTTAAGTGTCCTTCTGAACCTATCCTGTTATCCTATGTCTAACAATCTATTTAATTTTAAATAAGACGGTATCCGGTAGAAAGAAATTTGTCAAAAACAATGAAATCTATTGAGGATACATTAAACAAACAGTGGTTGGCAGGTTCCAAGTTTGAAGCATTAACGAGCAGCCAAGTAAAATTAATTCTACTGAAAATGGAGTGAAGTCCAGATGATTTAAGTGAGAGCACTCGAAAAATTCGAATATACAAACAGTCGCTACTTACCGCAAGGATGAGCTTACCCCTACTGATGATGAAGCTTGCTGCTGTTAGAAGACAGAGAATGTTATTAAGCTGATCTCTGGATAGACTGCAACGAACCTCTGACAAACGAATACGCGCTGTCTACCCGGTAAAGAAAGTGCTTTGACTAGAACGGTTTCTCTGCTTGGAAACGATCGTTTGTTTGTACGCAGCTTTAGGTGCTAAACTTTCGGTGGGGGTCCGATAATTGCATTACATTTTATTTATTCTGAGCCAAGGTTGTAATATGTAATGGGTTAGAGCTGGGTAACTGTACTGGGTTGAGCAACTGTTAGAAAAAGGTAAAATTTGTATGCTTTATGTAAATTTACACAGTCATGCTCTTGCTATGGGTGTGCAAGTAAGCAAGCGCTATTGGGTTGCTCATCGAAAATTTGTCTGACAATAACTTTAATCACACAATGGGTGAGAGCTGCTTTGAAGGTGAAACCCAAAAACATGTCATCTCTTTTACGTAATTCTGTACGATGAGAAATAACTCGGCTATTCATATTGCCACCTTATAATGCTTACTATAAGCGAAACAGACCAAATGTACATATAGAGTAATCCACCTTTGTGACCTTGCTATATCAGAAATTGTGAGCCCACAACATTATTGACTACGGGTAAAAAAAACGCTTAATGCATCATACATGATCAATTTTTTTTCTGTAATTTTGGCTAAAACTCCTTCGTACGAAAAGTCTGAATCTCGAACAAAGTAACGCGTTCATGTACGTCAATTGACTAGACAACCGAAAAACGTCGACGTCCTACGCCACCTAAGTGAAAGAAGAAAGAAGTAGAATCAGTATTCCACTGCTACGATAGAATTCTCGTACGTATATGAATGCCCCTAGTTACAAACAACATAACACTGGCCGTACGCTGCAACTGTTTGACCAGCAGTAATTTTATAAAATGTCTGGTCCACTGATAGAGCAGACACTGCTGAATATTTTCTACGAGTTGAAAGGATAAAGACAAAGTTCCACCCAAGAGGAACACGAGTGATAAGGAAAGGAAAATCGAGGACCCCCTCGGGGAGGCAAGGTCATTTTGCAGATGAGCTACAGCCACTATCGACAGTGCAACGGTCGTTGTACTTCTACTAGAAATTGTTACATGTGACTTATACGCCGCAACGGAGCTTCAAAATGAAACGATTAAACATCTATGTAGCAGCAAACATTCGTTCTTTTCAATATGATCCTATGTCAGATTGTCCGATATAACATCTATTATCGTTGATCGTTCTGGAAAAAATGTGTAAAGTTAGAAAAAAACACACGAGACAGTTTCGAGCGAATGCGTAATCATCAGAACGCGCTTTAGTAATTCATATTTATTGTAGCAGGCGATAAATATAGAATTAAAGTAACTGATTGATTTCGCCGCGTTTCTATGAAGCCTTCATCGATCTGTCTTTCTATACGATTCTCGTTTACTTGCCATTTTGTGGCTTCCGCTCACGCGTGAATGAGGGTCGCTTTTGCGTACGAATCGACGAAGTGTGATGATGATTACTTTGTCTATATTCATGTTGCTGTTGCTAATAAATGATCATAATCTCGTAGTTGTTATCGTGTCTGAGATTACTGTTAGTTAATTATCTCTTTTTTTTTTTTTGCTATTGTAATTCTTGTTCCTATAGTTATTTATTCATTCATTTTATGCGACTCGCTCTATAT